>NC_048447.1:15473434-15773434 GCF_004353265.1 Vitis riparia
ATCTATCTATGAGATAAAATAATGATATAAATTAAAACAATAAATAATTTAAATAATAAATAAAAATAATTAACTTATTCTTATGTTCATATTTTTATATATTTTTTTATCCTCATTTATCCTAATTATTTCCACGATTTTTTTCTTTTAATTATAATTTATAAATATAAATATGTTAATTTAATGATTTAAAATAATTTTTAAATTAATTTTATCAAACAACCTTAATATTTAACCTAAAAATTAAGTAATCAGTTTTAAATCAATAAATTAAATATAATTTAACTTAACTTATTAAATAATAAACATTAAGTTTTATCGAGCAGGCCTTAAAATCACCTAATTTAAATCTTCAATTTATTTTTAATATAATTTTTAAGTAAATTTAATTTGGGAGTTATTAATTGAAGGGTTTTAAAATAGAAAATCTTCTAGTTCTAATTGTGGATGACAATTTTTGTTTTCGTTTTTTTCTCATTTATTTGGCTCCATTATTAACTATTTTTCATTTTGATGCAAAAGGGGAATATCCTCCCTCTTTCAAATTTTTTTTTTATATGGGACCATTTATTTTTCCTTTTTTTTTTGTTATTGATGTAATTATTTGTATTGTATGATTGGGTAAAATGCTTTTATTAAAATTAAAAAAATGGTGATTTTGACATTTTAAAATTTTAATTTAATATAAATATATTTCAGTTTATAAAGTTTAAGTATTTCTTTTTTAAATATATATATATATATAATCAATTATGTTAAAAGGCATAAGTTTACATTAAAGAATCTTATCCTTATGATATATGTAGAAGAGTTACACACAAACAACCTTTTAAAGTAGAATTTGATTTTGATTTTTAAAATTTGTTTTAATAAAATCTCTCAAGTAGGATTTAAATTAATAAAAAAAAAGGAATAAAATAAATAAATATCATTTAAAAAACTAATGAAGAGTGAGCAAAACCAACTTTCTATAATATTAAGTTCAACTAAGAGTCCTATTTAAGGTAGTTCTAAAAAGTGTTTTTTAAAAAATAAAAAATAAATATTTGATAAATTTTATAAAACATTTTTAAAAATAATTTATTATGTTGAAATATCAATTATAGTATTTTTTTAAAGAAATATTTAATAAGTTATTAATGCCCTACAGTATCACTACAGTGCGCCTCTCTTTTACTTCCGAGGAGATTTGAACCCCAAACCCTTTGGGGTTCACTCCACTTGCTATCTGAGCTAACTTGCCCTTATTATATAATTTGCACTAAACTTATATATACTTAAACTCATTATATAAAGAAAATATTAAAAGAATATTTTAAAGAACAAATTAATTATAATTATTTTATAATTAAATGCAAATTTTCTTTTAATTAATTACCAAAAATATAAAAATTATATAATTTTCTTCATAATGTTTTTAATATCATTAATAATTAATTAAATATTAAAAAATTATATATATATCATAATTTATTTTATATTGTTTAATACAATTGAATTAAATGGATCATATTTTAATATTAATATATATTTTAAAATTCGATATATTATAATCAAATATCATAATATTATATATAATTTAATAATAAATGTACACTTATAAAATTTATATTTTTATCGATGCATACGATATTATTATCAAATATGATAAATCATGTTATACATATATCAAAATTTTCAATAAAATAACTTTAAAATGTCTATTATACTTCTAATTATATTATTATAAGGTTTTCCTTACATTTTCATGAGTTTTTAACAATTTTAAGCTTATCGATATTTTTTTTTTCAAAATATCCGTCGATATATCCGTAAAATCGAAGTACCGATATATCTGTAATTACCAATATTTTCATCCTTGATCAAATCATGAATCTGAATCAGAATTTGATTCAGATGGAGTAAGTAAGCTTTCAATATTTTTTACCATACAATCAATTTCCCTTGAATCAAGGGTTGACAATTCTCTAAATCAACGGACACAAAAGCATGCCATCTCCAACAAGCAAACAGAAAGATCAAATTCAGACAAGGCTCTTGAACCAGTCAATATGATAAATGCCAAGACAACCACCTCACAACCTATTCAAGTTCTGGGTTTTTGAGTCCATGCAAGAATATGGAACCACACAATCAACAAAAACATTTTCAACATTTTTCGCTATACACCAATGGAACGGCATGGGGACAAGGGGCCGGAGGGCGGCTATGTCTATATACAATGTCAGGACTATAGACTATAGACTATAGAACTTGTACCACGAGCTGACTTGTCAAAGTAGGAATTATAGAATTATTAAATACAACATTTTCTTTCCAATGGTGATGAAAAGAGCCCTTTACCTAATCGTCTAGAACTTGTATTATTTTTTTAATTTATTTTTTATTTTTACTTTTCGCATTTTGAACACATAAAATAGAAGTATGAATTTATTTTTGTATTTATATTTTTTAGAAATTGTATTTATTTAATATAATTAAATTATTTTTAATATAACATACAATTTTTAATGATGGCTAGGTGGAACTGTTGTGAAAGCCCAATATGGGTTTGGGAAGAAGATGAAAATATATAGAGGTAATCATAGAGTTGGGATAAGATAATCCATCCCGAATTTGTCTTTTTACGTTTATGAGTTTAATTTATGAAAATAACTTATTCATATATGGGGCATAACTTGTTTCAAACTACTAAATGATATTTTTATTTTGAAAGAACACAAATTAGTTGGATGTTTGGATAAAGAGTAATTCTTGCTTGTAAATTTTGTCTTTGGACATTGCTTAGAACGGTTGTGGAGTTGCTAGCACTCTTAGTTTAGAAAATATAAAACAAAATCAAGTATAATTAAAATTTATTAAAAATTCATATATTTTAATTTTTTCATCGAAGGGAAAATAAGTTAAATGAATTTAAAGTGATATATAAAAATAATTTATTAATTTAAAATGAATTTTTTACTGTCCTTCCACTTTTTTTCTTTATATTTTTTCTCAAATTTTTCGAAAACTAAACGTAGTCAATCTTAAAGGATTTAATTGGGGAATAAATCAAGATTAATTTTGAATGGGTTAGGAATTACTTATGGCTTTTCAACCCTATGGTTAGACATGAGAGAGATGTTTTTGTTTTGAATTTGATTTATGTAGTAGTAGACTTGTCAAATGAAATCAGAAGAAAAATTCACTACATTTAAAAGACTTGGGCAAATGCCTTGGAACCACTCATCTTGTTGCTTGAATGTGACACAGATACATACAAGATGACTGGTTCCAAGCATTTTGCCCATGCTCTTTTGAATTTTATATATAAATGTAACATGTAGCAGGATTTTCAACCGAGATTATTAAAAAAAAAAAATTCTTTGTCAATAGAAGGAAATGACAAGTCGTTTGACAGTAATTCTAAAAAAGTGTTTATAACTTTTTTAATATTTAAATTTTTTTATGTTTCAAGTATTATAAATGTTAAAAATATTTGCTAAAATTACCGTCAAATACAATCTATTTCTATTGTAATATTTGTGAATTCTCATCTCTATGCCAATAATAATTTTAGAACTAAGGGATGTTTGTGTCCCGTGTCTACTCTAATCAAAACTTCGGTATAAAAGTATTTTAATGGAAAATTATTTCAATTGAAGTGCTTCTTTTCAAAATTTTTGGTAGAAGTATTTTCTTTAGAACTTGTTTTTTTTTTTTTTCAATCACTTATAAAGTATTTCTTTAACAAATATTATAAATGATTTTTTTATAATTTTTAAAATTTAATTTTTATTGAGCTCAATTAGGGCTCAATACAATAAAAGTTAGGGTGAACTCAAATGGGTGCATCCAATGGGTGCACTAGGATGGATTGACAATTGGAATAATTAACACACTAGAGTTTGAAAGTTTTGAAAGAGAGAAAAGAATAGCTAGACTATTTCATCTAAGTGTTCTTTTTTTAACAAAAATGCATAGAGCTCTCAATATATAGAAAACCATCCTTAGACACTCCAAATGATAAAAGTAGGTATCGATCAATCGAGTTCTGGTTCGACTGATTAAGTAGTCGTTGAATATTAAATGCACTAAATGTATAAGATATTTAAAATAATCATACAAAGAGTGTACAAGACAACTCATTAGAAAAGAGTTTGAGTATTTTTCTACAACTTATTTGCTTCTTTTCTTCATTAAAACACTTCAGACGCTTTAATAAATGACAATAAAAAAACCGAGTGTTAAATTTTATTTTTAAAATTTTTAAAATTCAATAAATATAAAAATAGAATGCTATTTTTTAAGATAAAATAAAAAATGGAAGAAAAAAAATATCCTTTGAATTGAAATTTAGTTTTTTAGTTGGATTTTAAGATAAAATTGAAAAAAATTAATAATTACCTTCATATAAAATAGAAAAACCTTTAGAGGCTTAGTTTTATAAGGTAATGATTTTAAAAAATATTTAAAAATTTTGAGGTATCAAAATTTTTTTATTATCTCAAATTTTAACATTTTTGAGATAATGAAATTTTATCTAAAAATTCAACCAAAATATTTTAATTTTCCTATTTCAATTAAGATATTAAAATACCCAAAAATTTTACCATCTTATTGGTTCATCAAATGGTTCAAATTTACTTCTTGTGACCATCTTCACATTTCAAGGCCGGCAACAAAGGATTCTACATAGGTCCTTAAAAATGGGGGAAAAAAAAAAGAAAGAAGGAGTATTTTTGGATGTTGACTTGTAAAAATAGTCTTCACAATAATTCAACATCTTTCTCTACCATTAAATGTCAGCCCAATTATCAATCGTATCTATCCATAAAATACAATTGTCACAAGAATTCTTGCCTTGATGAATCTTCTGCGCAATTTGGTCCAGCTGTCAAGCCAATAGACAAGTTGGGACTTGAAAAGCAAAGTCGAACTCCACTTGATCCTAATTTGACAAGTAGATTTGGCCATGCATAGAAGAAATGATATACTTATTAATTTTTATTGACTGTTACAATATCTCTATGTGTGGACTAGAACTTGTGCCACAAACTGACTTAACCAAATTGGAATTATTGAATGATTAAATGTTACGTTGTCTTTCTTTCCAACGGTGATGAAAAGAGCCCTTTACCTAATCGTCTAAAAATGTATAGAAGAGAGTTATTTTCAAAGATACGTAGGCTCGTCTAAATTTTTTTATTTTTTTATTTATAATAAAATGGATTTGAAGGAACCACAAATCGATTACCCAAAATTCCTTTTCACCCCTAATTTATAGAAAATTTTAAAAATATTTTAATTCATTTTTTGTTTTTACTTTTCCAGTTTTGAACGCATAATCCATCCTGAATCTATCTTGTTAACATTCTTATCCTAATCTTTAATTTATTTTTTCTTAAGTTCATGAGATTAACATAAAAGGGATGGTAAATTGGAGTTTGATTAGTGCAATAGTTTATTTTAGTGAGATTAACAAATTTTTCTAAGTAATAACCTATTCACAGTATGGAAGTCACTTATCCATATTTGAGACATAACTTCCTTCAACCTACTATATGATATTTTCATTTAGAAAGAACACATATTAGTTGGGTGTTTGGATAGAGAGTAATTCAGGGATGTAAATTTTGCCTTTCAACATTGCTTATAGTGGCTATGGGGTTGGTAGCATTCTTAGTTGGTATTCTTAATAAATGATTACTATTTGATTATTGAGATAATGCTTGGTTTTTGAAAAGTATTAAAAAAAATTAGAGAAAATGATTGTATATATTTGATTTTATTAGAAAAAATATAAAAAAATTAAATATAATTAAAATTAGTTAAAATTTCATACATTTTTTTTTAATCTTTACATAAAAGAGAAAAATAAGTAAAATGAGTTTAAAATGATATATAAGAATAATTTATTGATTTTAATTTTTTTTTATTGGTTTTCACTTTTTCTTTTCTTATACTAATTATTTTCTACTTTTCTTTTTTCACATTTTCTCTCAATTTTTTTGAGAAGTAGAGGTAGTCTTAAAGGATTTAATTTATGAATAAAGTAAAGATTAATGAGTTGAATAATTTTGAATGGATTGGGAATTACTCACCGTTTCTAAATTTTGCATTATTATTAATAGGCTCAATATAGTTCATCCTTTTGGTAAGTCTTAAACATTTTAATCACCGCTAATGTACAATGTCTCTTCTTTGGAAGTAACTGACCTATTGATTCCTTATATCAAATCATTGGACAACATGATTAACATGTTTGTGCCAATATTTAAATATAGGGAACGGAACATCTGTAAAAGATAGTTATGTTAATTGCATGAAACATTTGAATAGACTGTATAAAGAGTATACAAGACAACTAATTAGGAAGAAATTTGAGTGTTTATCTACAACTTACTTCTTTTCCTCATCAAAATATTTCAAACATTTTAATAAATGACAATAAAAAAATAAGTGCTAAATGTTATTTTCAAATTTTAAAAAATTCAATAAATATAAAAATAGATTAATATTTTTTTAAGATAAAATTAAAAATGAAAGAAAAAAAATTATCCTTTGAACTAAATTTATTTATTTTCATTAAATTTTAAAATAAAATTTGAAAACAAAAAATAATACTTGCTTTCATATAAAATAGAAGTCTTAGTTTAAAAAGGAAATGATTTTTAAACTTGATGGATTTAGAAATTTTTATTATCTCAAATTTTAAGCTTTTTGGATGGTAAAATTTTATCTTAAAATTCCATAAAAATATTTTAATTTTCCTATTTCAATTAAGATATTAAAATATCTAAAATTTTTACTATCTTATAAGTTCATAAAATGGTTCAAAGGCGGGCAACAAAGGATCCTACATAGGTTTTAAAAAAGAAGGGCAGAGTATTTTTGTTGTTGACAAGTAAAAATAGTCTTCATAATAATTTAACATCTTTCTCTACCTTTGAATGTTAGCCCAATTATCAATCGTATCTATCCGGAAAACATGGTTGTCACAAAAATTCTTGCCCTGATGAATGTTCTGGGCAACTTGGTCCAGCCGCCCAGCCAATAGACAAGCTAGGACTTTAAAAGCAAAGTAGAACTCCACTTAATCCTGATTTGACAAGAAGATTTGGACATAAAATTAACATGATGGAAGAAAGGACATTATTTTTAATTTTTTATTAGATTCTTATAATATTTCTATGCGTGGACTAGAACTTGTACCATGCATGGACTGACTTGTAAAAACGTGGTCTCTCTTTCCCAAAAAAAAAAAAAAAGGGAAGAAGAAGAAGAATGCCATTCAACGCTAAATGAAGATGTTTCTGGGAAAGGAAGGGGAAGGTAGGCTATTTTCAAAGATCCACTGGCTGAAATTTTCTAAATGATATTATTTCTAATTTTTTATTGGACTGTTACAAATTTTCACTAGAACTTGTACCACGAACCGACCCGTCAAAATTGGAATTATAGAAGGACTAAATACCACGTTGCCTCTTTTTTCCAACGGTGATGGAAAGAACCCTTTACCTAATCCTCTAGTAAAGACCCCGAAAAATGGACAAATTCTTTTCGAGACAGAATTTATAACTTGTTATTCTTTTACCTAACAGGCATTACCTCCGTTGAAAAGATGATTCATTCGGATTGACATGAGAGTAAAACACACACATACACACACAAAAAAAAAAAAAAAAAAGGGAAGAAGAAGAAAAGTCATTCAAACGTGAAATGAAGATGTTTATGGGAAAGGGAAGATAGGTTATTTTCAAAGATCCACTCGCTGACTTTTTAACTTCCTAAAAGAAAATATAAAATTTATGAAAATTTTATTTACATATTTTATAAATTATATTTATTTTAGGATCAGTAATTTTTTTTTTAAATACAATATAAAATTTTTAATGGTGGCTAGGTAGGGTGAGCATTGAAAATTTGGTTATAAAAAAATACTAAGGAAATAAGATGAAAATAAATTTAGGTTATATTTGATTATTTGAAAATATTAAGAAAAGAAAAAAAATGTTAAGAAAATGATTTTTTTGTATTTGGTTTCATTATGAAAAATATGAAATAAAATAAAATATAATTAATATTAATTATAAATTTTTATATTTTAAAATTATTTAAATTTTATATAATTCATAAAAGTAATTTAATTTTCATATAATGGGAAAAAAAAGTAAAATAAGTTTAAAAATCATATAAAAATAATTTTTTGACCTTAAATTTATTTTTTATTTTTTTTCTTACACTTTTTCTTTCTACATTATTTTTCTCACATTTTCCCATGAATTTTATGAGAATCAAATATACCCATAGATAATCAAGTAGAGTTGGTATAAGATAGAGTCCAATGATAACTTATTTTAGTTTGATTACTAGAATTTTCCAAGTAATAATCTAGTGGAAGCAACTTATTCTGGGGCATAACTTGCTTTAACCTACTAAATGACATTTACTTTTTGAAAGATCACACATTAGTTGGGCTGTGTGTTTGGATAAAGAGTAACTCTTGGTTGTAAATTTTGCCCTTGAACATGCAAATAATGGGGAAGGGTTGCTAGCATTTTTAATTGGTCATCTTAATAAATGATTAAAGAAAATAAATGTTAAAAAAATGATTCTCTCATGGTTTCACATGAAGAAATACAATATATATATATAAAATAAAATTAGTTAAAATTGTATATATTTTTAAATTATTTGATTTTTATGTAGAAGAGGGAAACATAGGTGAAATGAATTTAAAATAATGGATAAAAATATTTTATTAATTTAAATTTTTTTTTCCTCATTTTTTCTTTCTATCTTTTTCCATTAAATTTTTTTGAAATTTTCTAAAAGCCAAACATAAGCTTAAAGGATTTAATTTGGGAATAAATCAAAGCTTAATAAGTTGAATAATTTTGAATGGGCTGGAAATTACTTGCTGTTTCTCAACTCTATGATCCGAGATGAGAGAGATTTTTTGTTTTGAATTTGATTGATGTGACAGTAGTTTGTCAAATGAAATTAGAAGAAAAAAATCAATAGACAAGTCAAATGCCTAGAAATCACCCATCTCGTTGCTTGAATATGACACTGATACAATACAAGATGACTGGCTTCCAAGCATTTACCCCATCTTTGGAAATTATATATAGATGTAACATGTAGCAGACTAGTCAGATTGGAAAAACAAACAAAGAAGGAGAAAAATCTTTGCAATCAATTGAAGGAAATGACAAGCTATTTTATGTATGTATATAGTAGACTAGACTTGTCAACTGAGATTATTAAAAAAAAAAGAAAAAGAAAAAGAAAAAACTCTACAATCAATTGAAGGAAATGACAAGCTATTCTATTTTTATTTTTAAGGGGAAGTTAATATCACTTAAATCTGAACAAAGTTAATATCATTAAATGTTGAAGTTGTTTGTTTTATATATGTGTTTGGAAGTGTTAAGTTATTTGATTTAATAATATTTAAATGTTAAATCTATTTATTTTACATGTTAACACCGTTTATAAAATTAATTATTATTTTTCTACTTTTAATTTGAAAACAAATAATTTTTTTTTTAAAAATAGTTTAACATATTTCAAAATATCCTAAAATATCATAATTTATTATTTCAATAAAAAATTTATAATAATTAATTTTTTATTTAACTGGAAATTGATAATTAGGTAATAATTAAGATTTCTAATTATCTTTGATCAATAAAAAACATGAATTTTCTTTTGAAAGTGAACACTTGTTTTTATGTTACGTGTCTTCGGATTTGTATATCTTATATATGTGATTGAAATATATTTTTCATTGTTGGGATTAATTCATTAATTTTTAGATTCCTAACTTGGGAATAATTATTAAATTCTAACTTTTTATTTGTAAAAGTAATTGAAATTGATGACTTCACTAGATATTTAAATGAATAAGCAAATTATGTTTTTGAGCTCTAATTAAAAAAAAAAAAAACACTGCAATGGATAATTGTTAATTTATTTTGATTTTATTGTATCACAAGAAGTTGAATTTAAAAAATTCATTGTAAATTCATTTCTATTATAAATTTCATGAATTTTAATTTTATTCAAAATCTGATGATCGACTGTGACATAAAAGTAGTAGCTGCATGGTGGTAAAAATTTGGTTTTGATTTGAAATTTTGTATATTTATTTTAGAATAGTTTCTCATCTAATTGAGTGACTTTTTATATTGTTGGTTTCATTTTTCAGTAACAATATATGAAAAAAATAATTTAGATCTAAATTTTTTGAAATGCAAAAGTAAAATTGACAAAAAAACAAAAAAACCTATTTCAATCATATCCATTTTTTCTTTTTTCTTTTTTCTTTTTTTCTAAATGACAACTTTACTAATTTATACTAAATTTATTTCTCATTCAAATGGAATAAAATTAATGTAGTTTGATTAATTTTTTTTTTAAATAAGACTTATTTCCAATTTTCAAAAATGAATATGCATGGCTTTATTTTGTATGAAAAATTAAATTTGGGTATTATAATAAGGTTAAAAGACTGAAAAGAGAACGAAGAAAAATATAATTTTCTTTTTGATAATATAAAAGTTAGAAAAATTTTACTTTTTGATAATTATGTTTAAAATTCCATAAATGTTAGAAGTATAACTTATGCATGTTCAATCCAATCAAACCCAACTTGGGTCTTATTTATACATTTTTTTTAACCCAAATATGAAAAAATAGTTTGCATTGGGCTAAAGTTAACATTATGTTAAATTGAATTTCGGACATATATGATTTATTTTTAAATTGACTATTTACATGATCCAACTCTCTAAATTAATTGCACTCTTTTAATCACCTATCTTAAAAAATAATCGACCCTAAAAATGATTGAAGTCTTATAACAAATTGCTTTAAGACTTGAGAAAAAAGGGAACAAACCCTTAGTCTTTTAATCCCTTGAATCAAAGATAGTTTCTTTCGAGGAAATAATGAAATGATAATACCATCTTTTATCCTTTGTCTTTTTCACTGAAATTGAAAATCAAATATTTGTTATATCCCGTTTCAAAATTCCATTATTCCATACCCGTATTCCCAAGAGTAAGGTCCGTACGCAAGCTAAACGTGGAAAGTAGCGCGCTTTAGTACAGTGCGTAGAATGGGTGGGAAAGTGTTGAGTAGCGTGTCAAAGTAATGAATCTTAGAAGTGGTCCATGATGTTCTTCCTTGTGTACTATACAAATGGAAAAGTCAACAAACTTAAATTTATTTTGCTTCCACGACTATGCATGATATCATACAATAAGGGAATTGACTTTTCTTTTTTGGAAAATATCTTTTGAATGGTAGTTGATCTCAACTCAATTTAAAAGGGCAGGATAGAGGTTCTTTTTCTCTTGTATAATATCATTGATCATCTTCTGTATTCCAAAATACCCAAAATCAACGAAGAAATGGTTATGAAGTTGGTTCTTCTGCTCATCATCTGCTTGCTATGCCTATGCCTATGCTTAACAGCTGAAGCATCAACACCACTTGAATATCTGGTAAAGCCAAATTGTCAGTCTCGATGCGGAAACGTTGTCATTCCCTTCCCATTTGGGATCGGGGAGAGCTGTTATCTGAACGAGTGGTACTCAGTAAATTGCAGCAACACTTCCGGTGCTGCAAAACCCTTCTTAAACCCTACTAAACTCAACCTGGAGCTGCTGAATGTATCACTGGAACACCAAACAGTGACAGTTTATAGTCCCATAGCTTCCTATGATCAGCAGAAAGGGAGCAGCGACTTGCAGACAAGTATTCATTTAGACCAAAGCCCGTTTCTGTTCTCGACGCTCGATAATATATTCGTGGTGTTGGGTTGTGGCCATGCAAAACTCATGGAGCATGAGAAAATCTGGGCAGGTTGCACCTCCATTAATTGCAGCGATAGTTTTCCTGATCAAGGTTGCTATGGCATCAACTGTTGCCAAACCACAATTCCAACCATAGATAGCTACTATCTGAGCACCTACAGTGTGAAGTTTACCCTAGATGATGAAGGAAACAACCACTCTACCTCCACTCATGCCTTCTTGGTGGACAGAGACTGGTTTTCTCGCAACTTCACTGAACTGGAGGATGTTAGTGTGAAGTATGCTGCGTTATCGTTGTTGTGGATGATAAAAGAAGGGGACAACGCCAACTCTTCTTGTAACGGCTCCGATTACTACAGCTTGTCGATTGGATCTTATGTTCATTCTTCTTGTGGCTGCCCATCGCGTTACGAAGGCAACCCTTATCTTCACGATGGATGTGATCATGGTATGCACTTCTTTCTTGATCGGCTGTAATCCATGATTTCCTCTCAAATGCATGACCCCCATGTTCTTTCTAGGCTATGAAGCAGAAGGTTTCCTGAAGATTTGAAGGAAAATAACAACTAATTGGAAAATGAAAACAAATATGAAAAGTAGAAAAATAAATAAAAAATAAATTTAAAATCAAAAAATTATTATTATTATTTTTTATGTTATTTCAATCTCATTCTACTTATTTTAATTTTTTAATATAAATATCAAATAATTTAAAAATGTATAAGCTTTTAAACTAATTTTAATTATATTTCATTTTTTTCCATAATTTTCATAATGTAAACATACATGAGAAAATAATTATTTTTAATGTATTTTCTTCTTAGTGCCTTTTGAAATCAAACATATCTCCAGGTCTAGATGTCTTGGTGAATCCCTTCTTTTTTGATGGGTTGTAATACCTGGTCTTTCATGTTGTCCTTAGGCTATCTTTCTCAATATATGTAGACAGACTTGTTACGTGCACAAAATTTTGGGTGTTGGAGCGTAAACTTTATTTAGATGATCTAGATACAAAAATGTCATATATCCCATTCGAGACTTCAAATTTTAGATAAACATTAAATTTTTATTTTTTACTTATTTTATACTATGATAAAGATGATTAACTTTATTTTAAAATATTTGAAATCTATTAAACTTAAACAAAACATATTAGTTATTAATCTAATTATATTAATTTGTTTGATAATGTTTTTAAAAAATACTTTTAGCCTTAGAATATGTGAAATAGGATAACTTTGTCCAAACGTTTTATTAAACACTAATAAAAAAATTATCAAATTAACAAATTTCAAACTCAATTCCTCTTTTCCTCTAATGATTTATAGTTTCAAAATTCTTATTAATGGATTTCAATATTATTTATGCTCTTTGGTGTTCTAGTTGTCAAAGAATGTGCCAACTGTCTGGAGACATGTGATTATAGTTACATATTCGACAATCAAAGTTATCGAAGTTATCATACTGAGTACTATTGCATCACAAAGGATAGGTCGTCAAGACCTCTAATTCTAGGTAACATCTCCTTTATTTTTATGTTTTCGTAATACATCATTAAAAACATTTCCTCTATTTTAATGTCTTCGTAATTCAAAACGAAAAAAAAAAAAAGAAGAAGAGAAAGTAATAAAGTTAGGTTTTAATCGAGTTATTGACATATATTGGCATGTTGTGCTCCAACTTAATTCTAGACGTAAGTTATCATCATGCCTTTTATTAATTCCTCTTTTCTTGATTTTTTGATTGAAGATTTAGAGTTATGAGAAACTACTTATTAATCATTTCTAATAATTAGAATTGGATTAGGCTGAGCTTGTATTGATTCCCACAACTAGAGAAAAAGTTGGGAGGCGTAAGATCGATCATTTCAATCTGAGTCTTATATATATATATATATATATATATATATATATATATATATATATATTAATCAAGAAACATATAGGAAGAAATTTTGATTGAAATAGAGTTTTTTTTTTCAAATATATTTAGGGTTTTAAGATAAAAGTTCTAAGATTGTAATATCCTTGAATAATAGTGAGTTTTTTTATCATCTTTGTCTATGAATATAGGATTTCAGTTGAACCACATAAATTATTATGTATTTTTTTTGTGTTTTTTATTTTTGATTTGAAAGTTTTCTATGTCATTTCACTCCCACGTCCCTACAAGGCCTTTAGATAATGTATGTAGTTACTATTTAAGTTCAAACAAAAGAACAAATTTAGTTGTCATGTATGTAGTACTCTCTATTATAATGATCCTTTTACTAATGTCTTTCACACTAAGTGTGTAAGGAACAAAATCATCATTAACTTACCTCTAAGATGGTCTAATTTGCCTCCTCCTTTTGTGTTTGTCAAAATGTATTGTTGTGATTTTATGGTGTATTTTCTTTATCATCAAGATCTTACACCTTTTCTTTATTTAACTTTTCTAAACTTTTTTGTCCTATATTTCTTAAAACTTAATGCTCAAGCTCCACATTTTTTCTCACATTAAGGAATTATTTACTTTAGAGGATTTTGAAACATGTACCTTTTACACCATTTGCACATATGAAAAACATACACTTCTTTTTCCTTAGTTCCAACTTGCCTTCATTTACATGAATAAGTAGGACATTTTTTTTTAATTTGTATAATTTGTGGGAGAACCAAACCATAACCCTTCAAGAGTCCTACAATCAATAAAAATTAAAGAGGTCCAAAAGATAACAAGTTGATTTAACTACCATGACACAAAAGTCCTACAAAAGCCTTGGAATGTTTGAAAACATATTTTGTGCTTCTCTAATAGAGTTCCATTCATTTGTCTTGCAATATCATTTTATTGTGGACTATGCTTAATTGTGTAGTATTTGAAAATACTTTCATTATTGTAGAACTCATTGAACTCTTTTCCACATAATTTCATGCTATTATATATTCTCAAGCATTTATTTTGGTTCTCATCTACTTATCAATCACAACTTTTCATTTATATATTGAACTTCCTAAAAATATTGTTAGAATTCTATCTATATCAACCTAAGGCAAACACCTAAAGGGGTGGGGGTTGAATTGGTGTTGGTCGATATCTTTTTACAAATTATAGCAATCATCGTTGTACCAACAGAAGCTTTCATGCAAGCAATGTTAATTTAATAACACAAAGATAAAAACAACCCACACAAAAGTACATGGGGTTTTAATATGGTTTGACCAACCATACTTATATTCATGAATGAGAGAGAATCATTCCATTATATCATAAAGAATATTACAAATGACAAAAAATTGATACAATTATTGAGTTCCTAAAACATTTCATGTTTCCTCACTCCTTGTATCTACACCTTGAACAATGTGTCATTTTACTCCACTAGGTATGTCCTATTCTTCCTCACATTTCTATCCACTTCATATATTCTTTACAAGTCCATCTTCATCTCATAACTTTTTTCTCTTATGACCTAGAATATTTATAGAGATATTCCTAAATCTAATATTATGATGATATATGAATATAATAAATATTCTATAAAATATTCTTTATAAAAAAAAATTATATTGATTAGGAATTTGAGACTTTCTAACAAATATTAACTATGATAAATATAAGAGACAAATAAATAACAAAAAATGATAAAAATAATAAAGAATAATTGTATATAAATAAAGAGAGTAGGGAATAGAGAAATGCAAACTCAAGATTTATAGTGGTTCAACCTTATCTGGCTTACATACATTTTCCTGATCTAGCTTTAATCCTAAGCTTTAGATTCCATTATATTAAGACTTTTAAACCAAGCCCTCAAGTTTTACACTTGAATTAACTAGCTCCAATAGGCACTCACAATTTTCTTCTAGAGATGTCTCACTCTTGAACTTTCCAAGTGATACCCCATACTTGGTAAATCCTAAGTGATATCTTACACTTAAATTTTTCCTTCAAGTGATATCTCACACTTAAACTCTCCTCACAAGGTATACAATAAAAAATTTGATAAGAATAAAACTTTTAAGTTATAATTTAGTACAATGAAATACAAAGAAACTAAGGTTGAATAGTTTACTAAGATGAAATGCAAGTTTGAAAGCAAGTGTACTCTAAAAGCATTCCCCTAAGGTTCAAATAACATTTAAGAATGATTTAAAACTTGTCTTCCATCAATGCAAGAAGTTGGAGCTTCTAAATAGGAGTTGGAAGCTTAGACTAGCCATTAGACACGGTTTGAGTTCAACTAGTGGATCAATCGATCGACTAGCTGCTAGCCATCAGGGTTACCATAGCCTAATTGAAACCTCAATTGGTTGCTTAACCGGTTGAGATTTAGCCTTGACTGATTGATGCTTAGCCTTGACCAATTAAGGCTTGGACTAGTTGAAATAAGGTTCTACCAATTTTTAGCATTTTTACTCCCTTCAACTGGTTGAGCCTAAACAGTTGAACCAGTTTCCTATACCTCAATCAGTTACATTGAAAACACATTTTTAAGACTAAATTAAGGTTGGTAAACCTTGGCTAATAGCTCCTCAATCTTTAAAAAACCTTTAAACATATTTTAACTACATTGAAATTTAGGTTTTTCCTCATTTCAATTTTTTTTTATCCAATTTATAAAAGAATTGAAGACAAATTAGTACTTAGATGATTTTAGGTGCTTAAGTAAATTAAATGCATGGTCCTGGTGCGTTAATAACCTTACAAAAAGATCTTATAGAAATGGTCTTGATTGGTTTTTTTTTTATTTTATTTATTTTATGAGGTTTTCTCTTTCTTCTTGATTTTTCTTTGACATAATTTATCTTTATGATTATCACATTTTGAAAACCTTCTTGCTTAAACACACTTAGATAAATCATTAGTTTCAAACCTTATTTTGTTATCATCAAAATCGAGATTAACCAAACCGTGGCTACTTGATCACACTTAAGAAATGGTCTTGATTGATATTTTTTTGAGGTATGCTCATTCTTCTTGATTTTCCTTTGACCCGATTTATCTTTATGTATGATTGCCACTTTAAGAGTATTCTTGTCTAAACACACTTAAGATAAATCATTAGTTTCAAACTTTGTTATATTATCATCAAAATCGAGATTAAAGCATGCCAGGGTGGCCTAATTGGTTAGGGTGAATGCTAGGATGTGTGGTAGAGGAGCACGGTCCTAGCTTCGAATTCTGCCAATGCTTAAATACCTTGATTTACCTATTGCTAGTTGTTACGGGTGCGGTCAGCACCCTAAGGTTTGGGTCCCTGTGTCCTAAGGGCTTGGCCATGAAATGTTTCCTGATTATTTAAAAAAAAAAGAAAAAAGATCGAGATTAACCAAACCTTATCACTCAATCATTTTTTTTTAAAGGGTTGATTGATCATTTCTCAAGGTTGATTGATTGCCCTACAAATAGGATGTATTTTGTTGTCATTCCAAAGAAGGGTCAATTGATCCACCACACCAAGGATTGATCACTTAGGGGAATTTTTAAACTTTATCATCTTTTATTTTTTATTTGCCAAATTTTTTGTAGCATGGTGTGGACCCAACTTTAATGCTATTCAAGGTTTCGATTTGATATAAACATTTTTTCTACTATGAAAACCTTAAAAAAATAAGAGAATTTTGAGAGAAATATTAGTGTGCAATTCATAATGCTTCACTACCTTAAGATCTCAAAGTTGAAATCATGTCTTGAAATTGGTATGAGTCAAATGCTCTAAAGAGGTTTTCGAAGTATCATCTTCATGAAGTGATTGTGATCGCCACATCAAGGACATGAAAAGACTTTGAGTGTAGATCAAAGCAAGTCCCCGGAGGAATAGGTATGGAGTTTGGCAAAACCTTCCACTATTTTATTAATTTAATGAATTTGGCTTGTGACCTACGACTAGTAGTTTTCCCCTTGAAGAAAGTGGTTTTTTTTAAAGAGATTTCCACATTTGCCTACGTGTTCTTTAGTGTGGTTGGTGGAATATTTACTTTCTGTAGGTGATGTTCAATTATTGAATTAGAATCCAATCAGTAAACTATCTATTAACCCCTTTAGGTAGTTTCAAACATCAAGAACATGTTTTTTTTCACCCAATACCCTAGGGTAGGTTGTGTGATGATGGTCATGACATCAACCTTACAATGTGTGTATGCCCATTGTAGTATAAGGCTAATATATAAGGCCCAAATTTCTTGTTCACGGGGATGTTTTATATTTAACTTATAAATATTAATGATTTGGTATTGATCCTTAGTAAATTCTATTTAATTAGTAGATCAACTAGTGCATTCCAATTCATTTTGTTGATTAACTTAAAATTTATTCTTTAGATAACACGTTATTTTAAGTATGTCAAATAGCTTTTAGCCTATCAAAAAATTCATTTGAAAAAAATAATGGTTACTGTTGGGACGTCATTTATTTTTATTTTTGACTCTGGCCAGCCATACCACCGAACTGTGCAGACGGGGCATCACAGTCGGAATGGGCCGAACCAAAGTGGTCTCCCAGGATTCGAACTTGGGTCCTGTAGGCCTTAAGGCTTAGGACGTTGCCCTCCTGGTACCATTGGGCTAGTAGATGGTACCAGGAGGGCAACGTCCTAAGCCTTAAGGCCTATAGGACCCAACTTTGAATCCTGGGGAGACCACTTTGGTCCGGCCCATTCCGGCTGTGATGCCCCCGTCTGGCACAGTTCGGTGGTATGGTTGGCCAGAGCCAAAAATAAAAACAAATGACGTCCCAACAGTTACTATGATTTTCTTAATTGTAAATGAGATCTTTTTCTTTCATGGTTTAATTTATATTCAATTTTTCATATCATATCCTAAATCCATCAAAATATGTAACTTACGATAAATAACTTTGTCTCAAGCTTGAAACCACATCTTGTTTTAATTTTGGATCCATCAAGTTCTAATTCTTTTCATATTCTAGAATTTACATTACAATAATCAATAGTACTGTATCTCATGATCTTGATTGTAAAATTTGCATTGGGAATTATGGAAGATTAAACTACTATTAAGCATGCTCTTTCAAATACTAAGATGAGGATATATGACCAGTTACAAAGTATTTATATTTCACTATATTTCATTCCTTGTGTTCTCAAGAAGATTCTAGTATTCATTAGTTTATTGACTTTCTTCATTGATTTAAGATAATAAAGTGTTTTTTTTTTCTTTTTAATTTATCTCCAACTAATGCAGGTTTTAGCATTGGTGGTGGATCATTATTACTACTCCTTGGATCTTTTGGCTTGTACAAAGTGGTGAAGAAAAAAAAAGAGATTAGACTTAAAAAACGATTCTTTAAACGAAACGGTGGTCTATTGTTGGAACAACAAATCTCTTCTGACAAAGTTGCTGTTGAGAAAACAAAAATTTTCACTTCTAAGGAGTTGGAAAAGGCTACTGACAACTTCAATTTGGATCGAATTCTTGGTCAAGGAGGTCAAGGAACAGTTTATAAAGGTATGTTAACTGATGGAAGAATTGTTGCAGTTAAAAAGTCAAAGATAGTTGATGAAAGCCAAATAGAGCACTTCATTAATGAAATTGTGATTCTTTCACAAATCAATCATAGGAATGTAGTTGGGCTCTTGGGGTGTTGCTTGGAGACAGAGGTACCTTTATTGGTTTATGAGTTCATTTCCAATGGAACTTTGTTCCAACATATTCACAATCAAGATAGTGACTTCCCACTTTCATGGAAAATGCGTCTACAAATTGCGATCGAGGTAGCTGGGGCACTTGCTTATTTACACTCAGCGTGTTCAATACCAATTTATCATAGAGACATCAAGTCTACAAATATACTTTTAGATGATAAACATAGAGCAAAAGTGTCAGATTTTGGAACATCAAGGTCTATTTCTATAGAGCAAACTCACTTGACTACTCTTGTACATGGGACTTTTGGTTACTTGGATCCAGAATATTTTCAATCAAGTCAATTTACTGAAAAAAGTGATGTATACAGTTTTGGAGTTGTTCTTGTTGAACTTTTAACAGGACAAAAGCCAATTTGTTCAACAAGATCACAAGAAGAGAAAAGTTTGGCAACACATTTTATTTTGTCATTACAAGAGTCTCGTCTATTTGATATTCTTGATGCTGGGGTTGTAAAGGAAGGAGAGAAAGAAGAGATCATGGCTCTTGCTTACCTTGCATATCAATGCTTAAACTTGAGTGGAAGGAAAAGGCCTACAATGAAAGAGATTACCATGGAATTAGAGCATATTAGAATGTCTCTTCCACCTTTGAAGGTTGAGCAAAATTTTGAAGAGAATGCATGCATCGAAATGGAAATAATAGGCCCTCTAGATAGTACTTCATCTTTTAGAAGGTCATGTTTGAATTACCCCAAAGCATCTTCCTCAGATGAGCAACCATTGTTATTTAACGCATTATGATTGACAATTAAAAATACAAGTGTTGTATTTTAACAATGTTTAGTTTGTATTGTATTATGATATGATTGTCTTATTTCTTGATGACTTTTATGAGAAATTTATGTTGTAGTATTTTAAATTGTCAAATTATCCTTTAATTATGTCTATCTAGATCTAGTAGCTAGGCATGTTGTATGTGCTAGGGTATGTGGCAACCTTTGTGTTCATGTAAAATTTTAGGACTAGATTAAATAAATTAAAAAAAAATTACTTGAGTTAATGGAAACTTAGAATCTATTTAGAAAAGTTTTTTAAAACAATTCTCAAAAGATAATCTTTAGAATAATTCTTGTTGGGAATAATTAGCTTATAGTCCAACTAGCTTGGGCTTTAGCCCAAGCCTCCAAATTGAAGCTTCAAAGAACCTTCTCCTATGTGAAGAGATTCATTCTGGCTCTCTCTCCAACACTAGACCATGGACATATCATCCAAATTCCTTCAATCCTACCGATCATTCCTCTCGGGACCAGACAAGGAGGGAATAAAGGCATGAAAAGTGAATTTCATTAAAAACAAAACCTTGTCACCTTGGCCTACTAGGACAAGTATCTTTCCAACCCAAAGCTTCTTGCTAAATTTCCCTATAACTTAATTCCAAACTTCATCTCTTCATCTTCCTAGTATGCCCTTCCGATAAAACAATTTCTTAGGTTTATTTTTCAAGAAAGTGTTGTTTCCAATGTATCTTCATATTTTAATTTTTATTCAGCTTATACAAAAAAATTGAAATTACCTTAAATTCGTTCTAAAAAAACAATCCATTTTTCGAATAAATGCTTAAAAAACTGTTTTCTATCATAAATTTATTGACAGAGTTATAAAACTGTTTTCTACTCTAAAGAATAGAAATTGTTTTTAAAAAACATATGTTTCGAAGATGATATCCCATTGAACTCTGATAGGTTAACATAGCCCAATAGTCAAATACACATACTTGATTTTTAATGCATTATTGATCCAAATGACATTAATATATTGAGGTCTCTTTTGGACCCTTTTTGAAAACAATACTAAAAAAATTAGTTAGTTTTTGAAGATAGTTTAAAAAAAAATAATTTTACAAGATTTTCTAGGATAAGAGTCTGCTTAATAGTGTCAAATATTTTAAAACTATTTTCTTTTACATATTTCTTAAAAATAACTTTTACCTATAATACTTTTCTTTTTCCAATCATCTCCATGCTATGATTTTTTAAAACGCCTCCTAAAAAATAGTTGAAAACAGTTTATATATGTTCTAAAAAAACACTGTCTAACCAAATAAAAAATAAAATAAAAAATCAAGTGTAAAAACCAATGCCCATCCAGACTCAATATTTATGGATCGAATGATTATCAATTAACTTGTTAAAAACAAAATTACGGAATGATTGAAATTTAAGTTTTGTGGGAATTTCACCACTCCCTACCCGTTTGGTATGGGAGAGGCCTGTTATGAATAGCAGTTGGCACTCCATCAACTACAATCCTTTTAATTTTAATAATTTTTTTATAAATTAATTAAGTATAATAAATTGATTACTCTTAATTATATTATTTTTTAAAAAATTCCTTTTAATGCATTATTAAAAATGCAAAATTCATAAGTCTTGTATAATAATTATATACAAAAAAAATACAAATTAAATTATATACATTTTTAAATAAAAAATAATTATTCAGTAAATAATTTTAATATTAAGTGTATTTTAAAATTCTACATAATATTTTTTTAACATCACAAATTATATACATCAAAGTTTTAAACAAAACAACTTAAATATGTATATTATTATGCATTCTATCATTTTTTTTTTTTTGGATCTTTTCAAACATTTTTATGAGTTTAAGCCATTTCCGTTTCATTGATATTTTTATCAAAATTTATCCATAAAATCTAAATACTGATATATCCTTAAAAACCAATATTTTCATTTTTACTATCATAACTAAAATTATTTTAAAAAATACCTAAAATATTCTCAAAATCTTACTTTAGCTGACCTTATTTACCTCATCATCAATCCTAACAAATTAAATTTCTTTAATCCTTTTACATGCATGTCTAATTAATCCCAATTAAATTTTTTGGTACAAATGAAGTAATGCTAATTAACTTCAAATTTTTGTTATTTAAAATCAACAAATAATATTCATATTATACAATAAAAAAATCCACCTATGCAATCATATCAATTTTTTATATTTTTGTTCAATAGAATAAATTTATTGCTAAATAATGTTAAATAATATAGAACAAAAATATTAAATAAAAGTCATTTAGTAATTTATCCTAAATAAATTTTTATTAACTTTAGATCATTACTAAATAATATAATAAAATACACTAAATAACAAGGTCTCTTCCCAATCTCTTTTCAAAGAAGAAGCCTACAAAAAGCTGCAAAAATCACTTTATATATTTTCTCCCTTGTTTCTCTAAGCCGTACGTAGACCACGCGGAGGCATCACAAATATAGATGGGAGATCATATAGGGCCTTTAGGAAGGGTTCAAAAATGTCGGCACCACACATTCCCAGAGTTGCAACACAAAAAAAAGGCCAAGGTATATAAGGTGGAGCCATTTTATTTCCCTCGAAGGTGGGACTTTTGGAGCTCAACATGGCTACTGGGTAGGGAAGAAATGACATTAGGGCTTGTGGTGGCGCCATTTGGACGCCATTTTGACATAAAGCTTCTCAACTCCTTTGACACTTTTTCTATTTATTTATTAATCTTTCCTGATTTTTCTGCATCGAACAAATGATATCCTTGACCAACCTAAAACTTTGGTTGGTCAAAATAGGAATATGTCATTGATCTTCATCCAACTTTAATACTATAAAACTTTTCATACTCTACTCTCCAAAGAAGTTCCCATAATTCATTATTCATGAAAATAACTATAAACATCAAGGACTAAATGAAACATATGAGAAAATCAAACATATATAAAGTAGCACATAATTAACTAGTTGGAGAGTGTGTTTAATATTTAAATTGAGCCTAAGATGCAATTGTTGCCCTCATTACCATGCAATGTATGACATCAATCAACAACCCAAAATCCAAAAGTTAAGATTAGTTCAAGTCTTGGATAACAACTCATATATCTCACTGACGTCAATTTATCACTTATGTATATACTAATACTACCTTAAAGAGAGAAAACCCTATTTGTAAAGACCCAGAGATGAGTAACCATAGAGTTTGGACCAGTCTCAAGACTTTGCTAAAGGCACATATTTCCTAATAATTAAATACATAAATAAAAATTATCTTCAAATTAGTCTACCCATTGTCACATGACTTTGCATTAATTGTTGTTTTTCTTCATTAACTTTAGATAATAGGATGACCTTTTTTTTTAATTATCTTTGGGCATGCAGGCTTCAGTATAACTGGGGGTTCATTGTTGCTACTCATTTCAGTTTTAGGTTGTATAAAGTAGTGAGAAAACAACTGGATATTAAAGTCAAAATGTGATTCATTAAACTAAATGGTCGGCTTCTGTTGCAACAAGTCTCTTTTAATAAAGTTGCTTTTGAAAAATTTCACTTCTAATGAATTAGAAAAGGCAATCAGCAACTTCAATAAGAATTGAATTCTTGGTCAAGGAGGTCAAGGAACTATTTATAAAGGTACATTAAATAATGAAAGAATTGTTGCGACTAAAAAGTAAAAAATAATTTATGAAAACCAATTAGAGCACTTTATTAATGAGATTGTGATTCTTTCACAAATCAATCATAAGAGGTTGGTTGGGATTTTGGGGTGTTGTTTGCATACAGAAGTGACTCTATGGGTTTATGAGCTCATTTCCAATGGAACCTTATTCCAGTTTATCCCTGTTCAAAATAGTAAGTTTCCGCTTTCATGGGAAATGTGCTTATGGTTTGCTTCATAAGTATTAGGAGCACTTTTTTATTTACATTCAGTTACAGGGAATTCAACCGTGGTGAATTTGAACACATCATAGTTCGGACTTTTTGAGGGTTTTTGCCTCCTGAGATTTTAAACTAGCAGTAAAATAGTAAGTGCTAACTGAGGTAAGTAGATCCAACTTTAACGAGGTTATAAACCTATTGATACCCCATTGAGCAATATGCATGAAATGCACTTGACAGTACCTTTGCTTGTTTTCGAGCAAGTTCTGCAGCAGCAAATCCAAATGTATCAAACTGCAAAGATTCCCCAGGGAACTGCCTTCCATTTCCTAAAGCAGGAAAACACAGAAAAATGGTATGAAAATAAATAAAAACAAATATAAATATAAATATAAACAACTTGAACAAAATTATTACAATTACAAGATCATTTAACACTAATATAGCTTGCATAACATCTGATTAACTGTAGAGTTGTTGCTACAACATTAAATGAATTTCTCAAATATATGAAAAAAAAATATGATAACAGCCATCAATTTCTTTGATAAGTCGGTAAAAATATCATTACTTAACACACTTAGAAACAATGCAGAAATAAACAAATAGAAGACAATAAGTCTATTGAAATAAAAAAGGGAAGACGTGTCCCATTGAACAGAAAGGAAAACCCACTTACTATGGGCTTGGCCATTAAATTTTAAAAGAAGTGAGATGTAGAACCACAACATTAACGGACAAAAAATCTGAATGGCAGAAGAGAAGACAAAAATCATAAATACTCCAGAACACTGTTTGGAAAGCAGGGGTAATGTGTTTGAATATATGGTGTATAGAACCACAACAGTATGTAACTAGGATGCTCCTATTGAAGCATTTTATGCTCTTGCATATTGTTCAGTACTACAGAGATGTGGCATTTTCTAATATTCTGTAGTTGCCATGTCAATCATGACGGCTCCATGTCACATTCCTTATGCAAATACAAGGAGCAAAAACAGAACTTAATTAAAAAAGTACAAACCCACAAGAGTTGGCGGTGCTACAAGAAATGAACTATGCCTATTTGGACCGGTAGCTGGTAGGTAATTCTGTATTTGATGAACTAAAATGCAATAAATACAGTAGATTCAGCATGATTTAGATTTTTGGACAAAAGTTGAACCCTGTCATCAAATCTTAAGGTTTCAACTATCAGAACCCTTTCTTTCATCAGGTGGAAATGACACATAGAATTTCCTGCTCCATCCTCATCCATGAATCCTTCCAGTAGGATGATTTCAGAGCAGGTGGAGGTTTTGGAAAACTTCTATGACTTTGCAAACCCCATCAGTCACTTTGGAACTGGGTGGAGGGCAATGTTTGCAATATAGTCTAACTACCTACCTCTGGAGTCAACATCAAATATGATCTTTTCCTTTTTAATGGTTAACAATTTCATTTTTGGTACTTGCTAGGACCTGAACTAGTACATCCCCCAAACCCTTGCCACTTGAGTCTAAATTAAATGCCTTCTTTCAACTAGTGGAGTCAGTCTAAATTAAATGCCTAAATTGGAATGATGACCTTATTAGTAAAAAGCACCACATCTAGAATTTACCTCCCCTCTACAAAAGCATTCCTGGACTTAGAGACCATTTTTTTCCACCATTTTCTTCAATCTTTTCACCAGGACCTTAGCTAAAAGCTTACATAGACCCCACCAAACTTACAGATTTAAATCCTTTCAAGTCCTCAACACCTCCTTTCTTTCGGATCAAAACAAAAAAAGTGGCGTTTATACCTTTTTCAAAACTTCCTTGCCTTTTTTTTTTTTTTTCATTTGATAGATAAACAAAAAGAGGATTATGTCAAAAAAAGTGCCAAAACACTAACGTACAATGGATATATACAACAACCATCAACAGGCACAAGCAAAACAAAAGAAGGACAATAAAAAATGACTCCCTCCCTCAATGAGAACCCAACCAACTAACAAAGTCAATTAAGGACATTGAGTCTTTATCTATATACTTGTCTAAAACAAAAAATGACAAAGAAAACTATTTTTCGGTCTTTGGTCAAAAAGCTCCTTATTTTCAAAAGGCACAAGTTAAACAAAAGAAGGAGAGCAAAAAACGACTCTCCCCTCAATGAAAACCAAACCAACCAACAAAGTCAATTAAGGACATTGATTCTTTATCCATATACAACTTGGTCAAAGACAACAAATGAGAAAGAAAACCATTTTTCAGTCTTTGGTTAGAAAGCTCCTTGTTTTCAAATGATCTTTTGTTTATTTCCTTCCAAATTGTTCAAAAAATGCATAAAGGAGCTATTTCCCACACCTTTTTTCATTTCTTCTTGACAATGGGGTTACGTCATCCTAAGAGGGTCTCTCTAATTGAGGAAGATAACACCGAAGACACTCCAAAAAGAGAAAACAATAAATATCACCAAACCCTCATCTTGCCACAATGTAGAAGGATATGATCAATTGAATCATTTTGGATATGACATAAAAAATATCTATTAGCTAATGTCCAACCTATCCTTTGAAAGAGATTGAGGGTCAAAACTTTACCCAGAGTCACCCCACAAACAAAGAAACCAAACTGTACCCTAAGTCACCTTCCACGGTCAAAACTTTACTACCCCCTCTTCCTTCTATTGGAAATATATTGTCCTTTCCACATTGTCAATCTTTTACACAACCTCTCTTCCACCCCATCCTAAGTTGCCACTAATTTATATGGGGCACCCACCATAAGACCTAAGTAAGTGGATGAAAAATGTCCCACCTTACAGCCTAATTCAAAAGCCAAATATTCCATGTTCTCCAACCTCCCAACTAGATTAAGTTTATCTTTAATCTCAAATTGGCCTCAAACCACATAAGTAACCAACTTAAATAGGTCATTTGATCCTAAAAGGCCTCACAAAAAACTAAAGTATTATCCGCAACCAATAGATGGAAAACTTACTAAACCGTAAAAAAGTCATAGAGAAATCATCCAAATATGGAGCTTTATCTCCACTTAAATCCAACAAAGTACTAACACCTCCTTTGAGCATGGCACCTTCAAACCCCTTGCTTCTTGCTATTCATAGCTTCATAGGTTATAACACTGATGCTAGGTCCTTAATCTCCCAATTTGGACAAAAGGCTACAAAAAGGTTGAGCCATCCCCTCCTTTATCTCATTCTTAGGAGAGCCATACACCATTCACCCTAATCCTAGGTAAAAAAGTTCCTTAGCCTACACATATTAGCCATTTTAAGAAATAATTGAGTGTTTCTATCTGCCTTCTTCAACAAAATCCCCCTAAACTCCGACATCCAAGAAGCTTTTTCCAACAAGGCATACTCATAATACTCTTCCCTTGCTACCCTCCTAACTTCAACTTCTCCTACAACTACAGCAACTCCCATCTCCTTAGAATCCTAGAGCTCACTTGATTTAAAGCCTGCTCTTTCCTTACTGATACACTACCAAACAACCATTTGTTCCAAGGCTTAAGAGGTGTCTTCAAAGCCTTCAATTTGGAAGCTAGAATGAAACTATAAGAACCTTTGAAGTTCTACCCCATCCACCAATTCTTAAGCTAATCTCTCAAGCCGTCTACTTTGAGACAAATGTTTTTGAACCTAAATGGAGTTTTGCCTCTCCTCAACCAATCCCTCAAGCAAGTGATCAAACATAGGTCTCAATAATAGACACTATAACATCCCATTGAAATGGCTTTCCTAATTTTCCAACACCAAAAAAGGTCCAATATTGACATTGACTGATTGTTCAAGCCACCACACCATGTGAAGGGGCCCTCCATCAAAGGGAGATCATGCAAATCTAGATCTTATATAATCTACATGAACCTTCTGATGATTGCAGACATTCTATCACCATTCCTAAGTCCCCCTGGGAATCTAGTTGTATTAAAATCTTACCAACACACCAGGTGGCATCCCACAACCCTTTTACAGCCCCAAACTCAGGCCATTCAGTTTCATTTACAATATGTTACTGTTCTCTCCAATTAAAAGAAGATAGCAAGAACCTCACTTATATCCATTCTCAATGGCATAAAGAACTTAACAATCAATGATTGAAGATTAAGGCTATTAACTCAGCCAAAATGAAGTGAAGTTTCAAGAAACTTGGCTACATAATATCAAGTTATGATGACCGAAGAGAACTATTCATATATTTAACCAATAGAACAAAAAAATATAAGGAACCTATTCGTTTGAGCATGCTTCCTGATATATCAGAATAGTTGCAAAATCTTAATAACCATATACAAATATTCAGCACCATAAGCATTATGACTCCTCTCTTTACATAAGAAAAAAAATTGAGTACCATGCAAAGTTTGATATCTTTAAAACAGTTCCCAAACATATACTAAATTTTAAGCTGCCCAAATGCAGTTGCTAGATATTTACTAAAGTAGATCCATATAATGCTAATTGATGCCCAAAGTGGAGACTTAAACCTTATCCAGTAAAATAAAAAATATACATATTTATATAAGAGAAGGTGAGATAACATACCACTTTCTCACCATCATCTAAGAAGTTAAACATACTCTGCTTTTTAACTTCAGCCTGGTTCTTCCAGGACGAGGTAAATGACTGTGGAGCCCACCCTGCATGTTTATTTCACTTCGTTTACTCATTAGGCTTTACTAAAGAAATTCAGAATTCACAGGACCACTTTAGTTCAAATGCACATAATACTATTACCCTCTTTACAGCCCACAGTATTATAGTATCCAGCAGAAAACCCTCCATAAATGGTCCATGAAACCACCTTTGCAATTCTTCATCTGTAACCTGAAAATTCATAATTATAAAAAAGGCAATGTGTGGTTGAGAATATGCAATGAAATAGTAAAAATATAGCATCAGATATGTTTACTTGGACCAAAATTATGTAAAAAACAGAAGTAAATTTATGCCAGTCCAACCAGCGTTGGTCACCACAGACAACACTAGATCCATATGTTTTCAAATTATATGTGAAGTTTCTGGGGTCACATTCACTACCAGCCATTTAACCATTGACCTCATGAAGATAACAAATCCTCAGCTCCATTAAGGAATAATCCAGGATCAGAGTTATTGAGGCAATATTTCATAGAAAATCCAAAATGAAATATGTAAGTTAAAAAATAAAATTGCATACTTATTTGGAATAATTGGGGAATATAGATAATTATTTGGCGAATAATCAAATGAATTTTCTATAGATTAATTTGACAAAAAAAAAAAAAAACACTCAAAAGATCAAGACAGATTCGGGAATAAGTCAAGGATTCTGTAACTATCTAATTGTTGATCCTACTTATCTAGGTTTCATAAATTTATACCATTCTATTGAATTGTACTAGTAGAGTGTTTCCATGGGGTGGGATCAGAAAAAATAAGCACCTTCATTCAACAGAGCCATATGAATTAGTAACGGGGGATTTCTCCATTTTCTTCAGAAACCAAAACAGCACGACACATTACCATAATACTACCATATTGTACTTTTATCATTTTTGCTCAATTTTCTCAGCAACCAAACAAAGAAACAAGAAAGCAAACGAGAATACCTCTTGCTTCCAGGGAAGGAGGCTTCGCAAGAGACTAGAAGACTCAGCAACTGCTTTCTTCTTACGACTGGTCATCTCTTCCTCACGCTCAATCGGATCATTTTTTTTTTTTTATTCCTACTCATTTGGAAATCGATTCAACATCCTAACGAAAATGAGTATTAAGAATTAGGGTTCCTGAAAATGATCGCAGGGTAAGAACCCCGGAGCATTTCAATAACTAAACTGGAATCAGCTCCCTCCCATTTTCATTATTTTAACCTCTAATAGCCACGTAAGCCAAAAAAACTCAAACAAAATAAATTTAATTCATGTGTCACGACTCATACTCACTACTATTTTATAATTTTAAAAATAATATAAGAAATACTTTTTAAATTATATTTTTTATTTTTAAAAGTATCAAATATGATTACTGATTCCAATTATGTTTTTCTGCTTTTAAAAGCAAAAAGGAAACAAAAATCTATTGATGTGTAACAACCAAAAGAAAAACATTTTTGTAGAATTTGTTTAAGAAATTTTGATTATAAATTTTTTTATTATTTTTTTATGTTATCATTCATAATTTATTAGCATCTAAATACATGTCATAGTGAAGTACGCGTGATATATTCATTTCAATGTAAAATAGAGATGGGTAATAAGTAAAAAAAATGAAAAGAAAAAAGACAAGCTTAAAAGGAAGAGTATAACGTTGAACAATTTCCCTATTCTTATTTTGAATTATATCAATTTACAAAATTTATTATTTTCAAAGAATAATCATCCATATATTTAGTTATTTTAAAACTTCATCACACTTTTTATTTTATTCTCTTCATAACTTTCGATGGATAACCCTTCAAAGTTTTTTTATTTTTCTTGTTTCTTTTTATTAGAGTTGTTTTTTCGTTTCTTTTTATTCGAGTAGGGTGAGTACCCAAGTTTGACTGATCCAACTCAATCCAACCAAATAAGGGATTCTAAAAGCAATTTTTAGGAGTTGGAACTGTTAAAAACTATCTAGAAACCATCCTAGTAAATATAATAATAAAAAAATAAAAAATGAGAGATCCCTCTCTCATTTTTTACTTTTTCATAGGAAAACAAATATCCGAGAATTCAAGAAGAAAAATTCTCTATAAATAAAAATAAAAAGGAAATGTTTTTGTGCTGTAAAGCAAAGTGGTTTTCAATTTTAATGTGGATCTATTCTTGAAGAAACAACTATTTTTTACATTTTGGGCAATGCAAAAAGGTAATCACAAGTTTTCCCACACTTTCCCAAAAAAAAATCATATTAATTCAATAAATTTCCCCATAATACATCACTCAAGCAATACCGTTGTCGCTCCCGATTCCAAAGCATCAAAGATGGTCCCACATATATCTTAAAATCTACTTTATGTTCATTCTTACATAAATGTCAATATTCCAAACAACGCGTCAAAAAAATATATATATATTTGTGTTATACAATCTATTTCGGGGTTTTAAATTTTATGCACTGTTTTATTGTTGTTCATATATAGTATACTACAATAATGTTCGGGGAAAATAAAAGTGTTCCATGGTTAATTTTTTGTAAATTTAAATTATAAATTTATTTTAATTTTATAATTTCTTCCTAGTACTAGGTTATAAAAAGTATAAAGTATAAAAAGTATGGGCTTGATTCAATGTGGTTGATTTCTCTTTCTATTTTAAATATCATGACTAGAAAATAGGTCGTATGCTTGGCTCTTTTTTACAATCAAAATGAAACGACAAACTTTAAAATTTTTTGTTGAAGATATGTTTTGAAAGATAAATTCAAAAATGACTTTCACAAAATATAAAATTATGTAAAATTGTTTAGTCATATAAATTGGAAATATTTTTTAAAAATAATAAAATTAAAAATCATTCTACTTTTTTTTTTTCAAAATTAGTCTTAAATTTTCTTTTTACCATGTTTTTGAATTAGTTTAAGTGGGATATCATAGGAAGAAGGGTTTATAACAACGGGTAATGATCACAACTAAAGGTTAGAAATGATATGAATATGACATGTTATGTAACCCATTTAATAGTTAGGTTATGATATATCTTATTTGAGTCGATATGATTAACCTTTCAGCTTGATATGTTCATAACTTGATTGATTAATTTATTTTAAAATCAAATTTTAAATAAGTAATGGTTATAATCAAACCAACCAATACAATTATTAAATAAGTCAATTTACATCAAATTTGTATAATAGAGATAAAATTTTTTTAAAAAAACATGTTAATTAAATTTATTGAGATTAACACGAATTTGACTCAAACACAATTATACTCAACCTCAATCCATGAAAAATGTTTTAGGTTTGAACTATGTTAATAGATTTTATCAAACTTTATCATCCCTAGAATTAACGTGAATCATACCTACTACTAAAATACAGAAATCTCATTATCAACAATAGAAAAAATTGATGTAGGACAATCCTAGGATGGTTGCCTACACTCAAGGGTAGGTGGGTTAGGATTTTATTTTTAGGGTGTAAGGAGAGGAAGAAGGAATAAACTTTATGGTAGAGAAAATTATAAGATAAGAAATAGAGAGAAAGAAGAAACAATGAAAAAAAGATGGAAAACCTTAGAGTCTCACCAAGGCCTTCTAGGAGTCTCACTTAGAAGAAAAATCAATGGAGTCTCACCATTGAGGATTGCAACCTTACAATAAACCTAAGGGGAGTTGATGGACGTGACCAACCCTTCGATCTGCCAACAATCTCCCCCCAATGACATTCATGGGGTTCGAACTCGTGATCTTGACTCTGGTACCACATGTAGAACCTCAAACGCTACCAACTTTTCTAAAAGCAATTGCTATTAGAAAATATATATATCCTAACCTTATAGCGCATTCATTCAAGCGTCCACAACAAACACGAGGGAAGTTGATGGACGCAGTCAACCTTCCGATTTGCCAATAGAAATAGTAATAAATAAATTAGAAATTAATATCATTTTTTGATAGGATACTCTTAAAAGTACCTTTAAAAGATATACATAAAAAGTGTAATAACATCTAACATATATATATATATATATATATATATATATATATATATTATTCTTAGCTAAGTTAAACTTCTATTCACATAATTTAAGAATTGCATTACTAATAATATGCAGGATATAGTTCTTCATTTTTCATAAATCTTAAACATTTCATTTCTACGAGATCTACTATTCTATTGGAGTGCAAATTAGAATTTATGGCTTAAACAATGACATCATATATGAACAACAATTTGAACAAGCTATTTGTCATGCTATTAAATTGTTGTGCCATCGGAAGTTTCGATACAAACATATTAGTTAAAGGATACAAAAATAAAATAATCGCATAGAGAATTACGAGGTTTTAGTTTCACCCACAAATGAGAGAATATTTTCATTATAGCACAAAATATTATAAAAGACAGAACCAAAAATAAATATGGGTTCAAAAAATATTTCATATTTCCCCACTCATTTATCTGTACTTTGAGCCACAAGCCCATTGTTCCACCACCTAACATTTTTTCTCAAATTTGTAAAGATATTTCTAACAATTTTCCTTATTTTATAGAGAAATCTAATATTATAATAATATATCAACTTAGAAAATATTTTACACAATTTTTTTTTTCAAAAATAAATCTATACTAATTAGGAATTTGGAATGCTTTTCAATATAAACATTTCTTAACAAGCCATCTATAGAGTTATGTTACTAATCATGTTTTAAAATACAATTATTGGGTTGTTAAGGGAGTATTTCAAGTTTAAATACATAATGATAAGAATTTTATTATTCTAGACTTTATTTACTATAAAATCGATAGAGCTCCACTCACGACAAAAGAGTCCCAAATTTGTGACTCCAACAATTTTTTAATGACAATAATAATAATAATAATAATAATAATAAATCTTTCCCAGTGCTAACATTTAATATTAAGAGTCTATTTGGTAGTGATTTTGAGAAGGAATGATTATTAGTTTATTTTGGTTTTATTATATTGCAAAAAGTTGAATTTTGAAAATTTGTCTTAAATTCACTTTTAATATAAATTTCATGATTTTTTTATTTTAATTTTGAATGAAAAATCTGTATAAATATAGAATTTTAATCTATAGAGTCTATGACATAAAAGTAGTGACTGCATGGGAAAAACTAAAATTTTGTATAGTTATTTTAGAATAGTTCCTCATTTAAATTAGTGATTTTGTATGTTGTTGGTTTTGCTTTTGAGTAACAATTTATTTAAAAAAAAAATTAAATCTAATTTTTTTCGGAAAGCAAAAGAAAAATTGATCAAAGAACATATTTCAATTATATTAGGTTTTTTCCTAAATTACAATTTTATTGATTTCTACTATGTTTATTTCTCACTCAAATTAAATAAAATTACATAATTTGATTAGTTTTTAAAATAAGACTCAACCCAAAATTTAAAAAAATGAATATGATTTTATTTATTTTTTTTTTTATGAAAATTTAGATTTGGGTATTATAATAAGTTTAAAAGATTGAAAAGAGGAAGAAGAAAAATGAAATTTTTTTTTTTATTAAGATAAGAGTTTAAAAAAATTCACCTTTTGTATTAAAACAAAATTATTTACAAAAAAAGTGATAAAAAAATTAGAAGTACAATTTAGATGAATTCAATCCAACCAAGCCCAATTCCATTTTTTTTTTTTTTTTCTAATTCGACAATGAAAAAAAAGTTTTCGATTGGGCTTGGTTAGAATTATGTTTGGCTGAGCTTTAGGCTTAGGCTATTCAACTATCTCGAAGCATGTTTTTCTCAAAGCGGGGGCTTGTGGAATTGATTAATCTTCAAAGAAAAAAAATTCAGTCTTTCTACTCAGAAATTCAATCCTGGACGAAGTCCCAGAGCATCTGGGCGAAATTTGTGATAGCTGATGGTTGAGCCATGAAATACCCAACAGTACTGAGACCATGGGAGATGGGAAATTTCCAATACTAATTCCGAAGTGTTTACCTTTTCAAATCAACTGAATGTGCGTAGACCAGTGAGAAATGGATGAAATCAAATCGTTCCCATGGAAAATCTTATTCTATTTATTCCTACCTTGGGACAAAGGGGTGAGCATAGAGTGGGGAAATCATCATAGAAAACATCCAATAATTCTTCTCCCTTCGATCAAAACCCAAAAGGGAAGAAATGATTGCAGGGTTGGTTCTTGTGCTGATCAGCTCCTTTCCTGGGCTACTACAAGCATCACCCCCTCCTGAATATCTGGTGAAGCCCACTTGTACCGACTTCAACTGCGGGAATTTCACCATTCCCTACCCGTTTGGTATGGGAGAGGCCTGTTATGCCAATAGCTGGTACTCCATCAACTGCAACCATTCAAAACCCTTCTTAAACCATACCCGCCTCAATCTGGAAGTGTTGAATATATCACTGGACTACCAAACGGTGACGGTTAACAGTCCCATATCTTCGTTGTGCAAAGATACAGAGGACGTGATGACTGAAACGAAGGCAAGCATCGACTTGAACCAAAGTCCCTTTTCGTTCTCAAGGCTAGACAACATATTCATGGTGTTGGGTTGCGGCGGTGCACGCCTCATGGACAAATCCAATGAAGCCATGGCATTGGCAAGTTGTGAAGCGATATGCGAGAGTGGTTCTGTTGATACTAAAAATTGCTATGGCATCAACTGTTGCCAGACCACAATTCCACACGCAAATAATTACTTTCGTAACAACTACAGTGTGAATCTTACGACAGAGACTGGTTTTCTCGCAACTTTTCGAGTCAAGATGTTATAAAAATGGGATATGCTCCATTGGTACTGGCGTGGACGACAGAAGAGAATGACGGGTACGCCAGCTCTCGCTGCAACCGCTCTCTACACTATGACCTTGATACGGGAACTTATTCTCGGGATCCTTGTACCTGCGGATCGAAGACAGAAGGCAACCCTCACCTCAAAAATGGATGTCAAGGTACGCTTCTTTCTTAATTTTGTGCTTCGATCTTGGATAAGCTCATACAGCAACAATCGAAAAAAAGACAATATCCTTACCAGTCTGGTTCCATGTTGCTCCTTTGGAAGAATCCGTTCGTGTTTTGTGTTTTTGAGAAATATTTTTTAAAAATAATTTAATTTATATTATTTTGAAATAAAAGTTTGGAAATCAGAATGTTTTCAACTCGATTTCCATGTTTTTTTAATACTTTTTAAAATAACTTTTATCCGTAATTCTCTACTTTCAATTATTTTTCATATTTATATCATTATTTTTTAAAAGATTAATAAATTAAAAACAATAACATAATCTCAAATTTATAAATTCTACTCTCCCCTGTTTGAATTAACATTTCCCTTATTTGCAAGAAGGTTTAAAAGATAAGTTATTTTTACAACAAAAAAATGAGGGTATTTTTGTAAAAAAAGAAAAGAGTATTTTTTAGGCTAAGTATAGAAGGTTAGACTTATTTCATGCATTTTAATTAAATAATCTTCTTTTAAAATAGTTATGAGAAACAACTATAATATTTTACAAAAAACATATGTTATTTTCAAAATAAATTCCTAAAAAACCATTTTTTTTGTCAACAAAATTAGCAAACTTGTTTTCGATTTTTGAAAATTCTTTTATGATTTTAAGATAAAAAAAACTATTTTTAACAATGATTACCAAATAGACCTAACATTTATGTATATATGTTTTTGTTATTCCTATAAAAATTAAGAAACCTATATATATAAATAAAAACTTATTTTAACACTTTAATACAAATTTTTTTTTAAATATATAAATTTATAATTAATTATAATCATATTTAATTCTCTTTCATCATGGAGTAAAATCAAATGAGAAATTTCTTGGCATTTTTCCTTTCCAAATCAAACATAGCCTTTTTTTTTCTTCATTTCTCAGTTTTTGTTTGTAATTTTTAGCGTTTAGCAATTATTAGCTAGATTTGCAATTTTTACGGTATCTACATTTTTCTTGTTTTAGTTGTTAGAGAATGCGCCAACTGCCAGTGGGGATGTGATAGCTGTTACAATGATAGCACCGAGAAAGATGAGTTCCATTGCAGCACAAAGAACAAATCAAAAGCTTTAATTCTAGGTAATACCCCGTTTAATTTCATGTTTATCTAATTTTTAGTAATGTCCCTTTACTTTATTTTTCTTTCTTTCTTTTATTTTTTACTTTTCCTATTTATTATTAATTGTAACATATATAGATATATTCATCTATGCACTTTTATTGATTTTTTTAAATTAATGTAAGATAATTGGATGACTTTTTTTTAATTATCTTCAAACATGCAGGCTTCCATATTAGTGGAGGATCATTGTTGCTACTTATTTTCACTTTCGGGTTATATAAGAGAGTGAGAAAACAATTGGATATTAGAGTCAAAAGGCGATTCTTCAAACGAAATGGTGGGTTGTTGTTGCAACGACAAGTTTCTTCTCATAAAGTTGCTGTTGAGAAAATAAAAATTTTCACTTCTAAGGAATTAGAGAAGGCGACTAACAACTTCAATAAGAATACAATTCTTGGTCAAGGAGGTCAAGAAACAGTTCATGAAGGTATGTTAAATGATGGAAGAATTGTTGCAATTAAAAAGTCCAAAATAGTTGATGAAAACCAATTAGAGCACTTCATTAATGAGATTGTGATTCTTTCTCAAATCAACCATAGGAACATGGTAGGGATTTTGGGCTATTGTTTGGAGACAGAAGTGCCTCTATTGGTTTATGAGTTTATTTCTAATGGAACTTTATTCCAACTTATCCATAATCAAAATAGTGAATTTCCACTTTCATGGGAAATGCGTTTACAAATTGCTTCAAAGGTATCAGAAGCACTTTCTTATTTACACTTGGGATGTTCCATATCTATTTATCATAGAGACATCAAGTCTACCAATATACTATTAAATGATAAATATAGAGCAAAAGTGTCAGACTTTGGAACATCAAGGTCCATTTCCATTGATCAAACTCATTTGACTACTCTTGTCCGAGGGACTTTTGGCTACTTGGACCCAGAATTTTTCAATCAAGCCAGTTTACTGAAAAAAATGATGTATATAGTTTTGGAGTTGTTCTTGCTGAACTTTTAACTGGGCAAAAGCCAATTTCATCTACAAGATCATCAGAAGAAAAAAGTTTGGCAACACTTTTCATTTTATCCTTACAAGAGTCTCGTTTATTTGATATTCTTGATGCTCAAGTTGTGAAGGAAAGTCGGGAAGAAGACATCATGACATTTGCTAAGCTTGCAGGGCGATGCTTAAATTTAAATAGAAGAAAAAGACCTACAATGAAAGAAGTTACAATGGAATTAGAGAACATTAGAGTGTCTGCCCTACATTTGAATGTTGATCAAAATTTCTAAGAAACTGCATGTGTTGTAGCTGAAATAACATAGTTTTTGAATATGGATAGTACTTCAACTTCCATGAGATCATATTTGGACTACACTAAAAAATTCTCATTAGATGTGCAACCATTATTATTTAACAAGTTATGATTGAAAAATAGATATATGATTGTTGTACATTGATTATATTTTAGGTTGTGTTTTTAAGTCTTGTATTATCCCTTATCATATATGTCTATGAGAAATTTATGTTGTATTTTCCACTTATTGAATTGATATGTATTTGATCCCATGGTATATAATTCTTTATTATGCTTTTTGAACAATAATAATGCCTGTTTTTTCACTTCTTAGGCTATATATACACACAAATTTCTCTTAAATAGAAAAATTGTGAGCAAATTGAAATCTTAATTAATTTGTAGAAATGTGAGTATAATCTCTATTGTATCCTCCAATTCTTTTATATCCTAATTCTTTCTTTGTATATAATTGTTGAATGAGAGTTAGTAGAAGCTTAACTTGGGCATTGGTGTTGCTTGAATTTAACTCAAGTTAGGTCTTAATTTGGGCTAGAGCCTTAACTTTAACATAGGTTCGAGCCTTGGGTTAAATTGAACTTGGGCTTTGTCTCCGATGATTAACATTCAATTATGCATATGTTTTGAGGTTAAAAGGTTGCTTTTAAAATATTAATTCAATGCTAATCAACCTTCTTAACTTAAATAATTGCTAGCAAATCATTTGAAAGACTTGTGTGTTTTCAAGGTATTTTTAACCATTTTTACAAGATTTCAAGTCTCTAGGAAGAGTTCAACATATCATATGGAAAAGGGAAAGGGAAAAGAAGTGGACGCAAGAGAGGAAAAGAAACATCCTCTGTGAGTTGGCTGTATAGAAGCACCCATGAGGTATGAAGACTTGAGTAAAAGTGCCTAAGAGACACTGATAGATGTGAATGCTTGATCACATATTAAAATTGCTTCAAACTTGATTTTGAAGTGTCTCAAAACTCATTCTTAATATTTTTTTTTCATTTATTTCCCACAAAAAATTCGTGCTAATTCAACAAGTTTAAGATTTTGAGCAACATTTTCAAAATAAAAAATCGTGTCTAGGCAATTTGTTTGGTGGTTTAAAATTTGGCTACAAAATTTCTAAATAATAATAAGAAATAAAATAAGTTAAAATGCAACCATTAGTATTCTTTTTGGACAAAATTTTATGTTGATAAAAATTAAATTTAAAGCAAGTATTGTACCCAAATAAAACTTAAGGTATCTATTATATTACAATAATGCTATAATATGGGGAAAATAAAAGCGTTCCATGGTTAATGTTTTGTAAATATAAATTATAATTTTATTAATGAAGGAGATTAAACTTTTTCAAACTATAAAATTTCTAGTGCTACAAATAGTATTAGAAATTTTCTAGTTTTCTAATTTGTTTCCAGTACTAGGTCATAGAAACAATAAAGAGTAGAAAATATCGGATTTATTCAATGGGGATTGATTTCTTTCTCTCTTTAAATATCATTAAATTTTAATATGTCAAAGAATTCAAGTAAAATTAATCAAAATCATGAATTATTTCTTAGATAGTTGGATTAATATTCATGGGTTTTGTGGATTTTTTTGGGTGGTTACATGAGGAGAGTGGTAGTATGGCCCTAAGGGTGAGGATGGTTTGGGCCGACTTGTAAATAGGCCATATGCTTGGCTCTTTTTCACAATCACAATCAAACAAGAGATTTTAAAATTTTGTTGAAAAATATTTTTTGAAGATAAATTAAAAAATGACTTTCACAAAATATTAAACCGTTAAAATTTGTTTAGTTAAATAATTTTTTTAAAATTACAAATAACAAAAATAAAAAACTATTTAACTTTTTTTGAAATTAGTCTTTAAATATTTTTATTATGTTTTTCAAAATTTTCTCCATTTTTTTTCCATTAATTACTTTAACAAAATAATGATTGGATCATGGAAAATATGCATATCTCTAGGAAATTTTGCAACATGTAATCTGAAATATTAGTTACTAAAGTTTTTGTTATAACGTATTAGTTGATTAAGTTTTCACGAAGCTTATGCCTTGTAAAAATGTAGAACTTTTTCGACCTTGGAAAAGAATTTTCAATGTCGTAATGCAAAACATTGATAACGTGTGCAATGTCTCTCTTGATGCCACCATAGTTGACATTTTTTAATGTTAAATTAGAGTTGTTGATTCATATTGGTGGGTTTTGTTCATATTGCCTTGAAATTCAGACACTCAAAATTAAATAGGTCAATCTAAATATGACATGAGTAATAATTAGGTTAACAATATGAACTTAAATATTACATAATTATTAAATAGTTATGACATTGTGTAACTTATTTTATAATTAGGTCAAATTAAGTCTTATTTAAATTAATATGATTACCCTTGTAACTTGATATATTTACCACTTAATTGACTTATTTATTCAAAATAAATTTTAAATGAGTTAAATAGATTATAAGTATAATAAAGTTAATCAACATAAATAGGTCAATTTGAGATGAATTCAAGTTATATAGATTAACAAAAATAAAAAATAAAAAAAATCCATATGTTTATTAAACAAAAAAAAGTTGATACAAATTTGATTAAAATACAATTATATTCAATCTAAATCTATGAAAAATCTATTAGATTCAAATTGTGTTAACTATTTTGATCAAACTTTACCAACCTTGATATTAATGTGAATCATAACTTTTACTAAAAAAGATAATTTCATTATCAACAATGAAAATAGTAGTAAATAGGCTATAAATTGATGCCAATTTATTTATTTATTTATTTATTTATTTATTATTATTATTATTCATATGGGGCAATCTTTTAAGCACCTTAAGAAGATGTCAACAAAAAGCCTAATAGCATCTAACAAAGATATATATCCTAATTCCTATTTAAGTCAAACTTATATTCAAATAATTTAAGAATTGCATTATTATTAATAGGCTCAATATAATTCTTCCCTTCTACTAAATCTTGAACATTTTATTTCTTGGAGATGCATTGGACTGCAAATTAGAATTTATGGTTTCATCCAAACAATTGGACAAGCTATATATCATGTCACCAAACATTTTTCAATGAGTTGTCGATAGGTTATATATACTTAACCATGTTTTAGGATACAATTATATGGTTAGGATTAAATTAAGGTATAATTGAATAATACTTGTAAGCAAAAATCCTTCACAAAAAACAACTGGTCTATAGACTCTTCTTGTGACATACAGATGATTAATATATTTGTGTTCACATATAAGAGTATGGATATGGAATTTGCAATAAATTTCATTAATAAAAATGGGCCTAAATTGATAAATAAAGCCCAATGAATATATCCCACATGATAGGCGAAGTCCAAAGCCTAAATGTGACAAATTAAAATAAATTTAATTATACCTAAATTTTATAATTTATAATTTAAATCTAATTTAATATAAAAACCCAAATCCACCGCTCAAAATAAAACCCTATTTAATATGTAAATCCCAAACATCCTAAATATGCATAATTGTCTTATACCTAAATTAAATAATTCAAAAGCAAAACTCATATCAATTATCAACCAATCCAACATATTTTACTAACAGTAAAGGAACCCAAATTCTATATCAACTCACTAACAACAAATGGGCCCAAGAGGAAAAGAGAGAGAAAGTGGTGAGATGAGAGATGAGGGGAATGGGGGGTGGTCGTCGGCTGCAGGACGTGTCGTCACCGGCTGGCCGACGGCGACTGGCCGATAATCGGCTGACAGTTGGTGTGGTGTAGTGGGTTTGGGTGGAGAGAAAAAAATAAAAAAGAGGAAAAAAAGGGGGTGGGGGGAGATGGTGGCGTGGGTGGAGTGGACTAGGTGGGGGAAGAAGAAGAATGTAAGAAAGTAAAAGAAGAAAGGGGAAAAAATGGGGAGAAAAAGAGAAAAAAAAAAAGGAAAAAGAAAAGACAAAGGAGAAGAGAGGAGGGGGGATACGGGATGTGTCTCCCGCCGTAGGGAGTGGGAGAATGTGTCGTAGGTGGGGTAAGTGGGAGGAGAGAGGAGTGAGGGAAAAGAAAAAGGAAAAAATATAAAAAAAAAAAAAAAAAAAAAGGAAAGGAGAAGAAAAAATAATAATAACAATAAAAGATAGTGAGTGGAGTAAAAAATTTATGTAGTTGAGATTTAAATTTAAAAATATAATTGAGTTCAAATTAATATAAAATAAATTTTGAAGTTTTAAAAGTTTTAAATTTAAAAAAATTTAATAAATACAAAAATAGATCATTATATTTTAAGATAAAATTAAAAATGAAAGAAAAAAAATTATACATTGAATTAAAACTTAATTTTTTCATTGAATTTTAAAATAAAATATAAAAACATAAAATATAAAAACTTTCAAAGTCCTAATTTAAAAAGAAAATGATTTTAAAAAATATTTAAAAAATTGACATATTAAAAAAAAATTATCATCTCAAATTTTAAGATATTTGAGATAGTAAAATTTGATCTTAAAATTTCATTAAAATATTTTCTTTTTCCTATTTCAATAAAAATACAAATGGTTGAAAGGCCTGCAACAAAGGATCCTCCTCCTACATAGGTTTTAAAAAAGAAAGGAAGAATATTTTCGAATGTTGACTTGTCAAATCAGCCTTCACTTCTCTTCCTTTGAATGTTAGCCATCCATAATTGTCAAAAGAATTCTTGCCTTGATGAGTCCGGCAGTCCAGCCAATTTTTATTGGCTCCTACAATATTTCTGTGCGTGGAGTAGAAGTTATACCACCAACTGACCTGTCAAAATTGGAATTAGAGAACAAATACTACGTTGTCTCTCTTTCCAATGGTGATGGACAGACCCCTTTACCTAATCGTCCTGCAAAAGACAAAAGAAATAATTAAAAAAATTAAAAAAAATTGAAGATGCTTATGCCAAAGGAATGGGAAGGTTATCTTCAAAGATCCACTGGCTCGTCTGAATTTTTTAACTTCCTGAAAGAAAACATAAATTTTATGAAAAAATTATTTACATGTTTTGTAAATTATATTTATTTAGGATTAATAATTTTTTTTTAAAATATAATATAAAATTTTTAATTTGGTTATTGGAAAATACTAAGGAAAGAAGATGAAAATATACTTAGGTTTTATTTGGTTATAAAAATATACTAAAGAAAGAAAGAAATAAAAATGTTAAGAAAATGATTTTTTTCGTATTTAATTTTATTATGAAAACTATGAAATAAAATAAAATATAATTAATATTAATTAAAAAATTATATATTTAAAATTATTTAACTTTTATATAATTCAAAAAAGTAATTTAATTTTTATATAATAGAAAAAGAAAATGAAATAAGTTTGAAGAAATATATAAAAATAATTTATTAATTTTAAATTTATTTTTTTATTTTTCTTTATTTTTTATTTTTAACAAATTTTACGGAAACCAAATATAATCTTAGATAATCAAGTAGAGTTAGCATAAAATAGAATCCACTAACATAATAACTTATTTTAGTTAGATTAATAGAATTTTCTAAGTAATAATCTAGTCATAATATGGAAGTAACTTATTCATATTTGGGGCATAACTTGCTTCAATCTAGTAAGTGACATTTTCTTTTTGAAAGATCGTACATTAGTTGGGTATTTGGATAAAGAGTAATCCTTGGTTGTAAATTTTTTCTTTGGATATCGCTTATAGTGGCTATTGGGTTGCTAGTATTCTTAATTGGTCATCTTAATAAATGATTAAAGAAAAATAAATAAATAAATAAAATAATTTTCTCATGCATGGTTTCACTTAAAGGGATACAAAAGAAAATTAAATATAATAAAATTAATTAAAAATTTATATATTTTTAAATTATTTAATTTTTACGTAAAAGAGGAAACATAAGGAAAATAACTAATAGAAATATTTTATTAATTTAAAATTATTATTATTTTTCTTCATTTTTTCCCTTTATTTTCATTTTTTTTCTTTATTTGAAATTTTGTATATTTATTTTAGAATAGTTCCTCATTTAAATGACTGATTTTTTATATTATTGGTTTTGCTTTGAAGTAACAATTTATTTAAAAAAATTAAATCTATTTTTTTAAAGCAAAAGAAAATTTGATAAAAAAGCATATTTCAATTATATTAAGTTTTTTCCTAAATGATTTATACTAAATTTATTTCTCACTCAAATGAAATAAAATTAACATAATTTGATTAGTTTTTAAAATAAGACTTATCCCTAATTTTCAAAAATGAATATGGTTTTATTTTGTATGAAAAATTAGATTTGGGTATTATAATAAGGTTAAAAGGTTGGAAAGAGGAATAAGATAAAAAAAGTAAATTTTTTATTAAGATAAAAAATGCAAAATTTTTTTTATAAAAAAAGGTGCCCTTAGTGTTTCTATTCAGAAATTCAATCCTGGACCCAAGAGCATCTGCATTAAATCAGTGATAGCTGATGCTGATGGTCAACTCAATGGAGTCCTCTTACACAACTTGATAAAATTTGATAAAATACAGTTGGAAATGATAGGGACTAAACATAAACTCTGAAAACGAATTCGAAGTGATATATAAAAATAATTTATTAATTAAAAATAATTTATTTTATTGTTTAACACTTTTTTTTTTTATGTTTCTTTTTTATATTTTCTCTTAATTTTTTTTATAATTAAATATAATCTTAAAGGATTTAATTTGAGAATAAATCAAAGATTAATGGGTTAAATAATTTTGAATGCTTTGAGAATTGCTTCCTGCTTCTTAACCTTACGGTTGGATATGAGAGAGATGTTTTGTTTTAAATATGATAATGTGGCAGTAAACTTTTCAAATGAAATTAGAACAAAAATTCACTATATTTCAAAAGACTAGGGTAATGCCTAGTAACCACTCATTTTGTCGCTTGAATATGACACACTGATACAACACATGATCCAGACATTTCCTCATGGTCTTTTGGAATGTATATATGGATGTAACATATAGCAGAAATTTGAATTTTCAATAAATATAGTAGAATTGTCAATTGAGATTATATAAATAAAAAAAATTGGTATTGTAAGAGAATTCATAATGAGAAATCCTTTTTTTTTTTTTCTCTTTGAAATTTTTTTTTGGATTTCAATAATTTCAATCATATTCTGTTTTTATTTTTTGAATTACTACTTTACTAATTTATACCAAATTTACTTCTTATTCAAATTGAATAAAATTAACCTAGTTTGATTAGTTTTTAAAATAAGACTTATCCCAAATTAAAAAAAAAAATGAAGATGGTTTTATATTATATGAAAAATTAGATTTAGCTATTATAATATGGTGAAAAAGGTGGTAAACAGAAAGAAGAAAAAAAACGATTTTTTTTTTTAAGTTAAAAGTTAAAAAAATTTCGCCTTACAAAATTGTTTTTTAAAAAAGGGACAAAAAATTAAAAATATAACTTATAGGAGTTAAATCCAACCAAACCCAACTCGAGTTTAATCCATACATGTTTTAGGGTTTGAGTACGAAAAAAAGTTTGGATTGAGTTCAAATTTACTTCTTGTGACCATTTCACATTTCAAGGTCGACAACAAAGAATCGTCCTTAAAAGGGGGAAAAAAAAAAGAAAGAAAGTATTTTTGGATATTGACTTGTAAAAATAGTCCTCACAATAATTCAATATCTTTCTCTAGCATTGAATGTTAGCCTAATTATCAATCGTGTTGTCACAAGAATTCTTGCCTTGATGAATCTTCTGCGCAATTTGGTCCAGCTGTCAAGCCAATAGACAAGTTGGGACTTGAAAAGCAAAGTCGAACTCCACTTGATCCTGATTTGACAAGTAGATTTGGCCATGCATAGAAGAAATGATATACTTATTAATTTTTATTGACTGTTACAATATCTCTATGCGTGGGCTAGAACTTGTGCCACAAACTGACTTATCAAAATTGGAATTATTGAATGATTAAATGTTACGTTGTCTTTCTTTTCAACGGTGATGAAAAGAGCCCTTTACTTAATTGTCTAGAAAAGTATAGAAGAGAGTTATTTTCAAAGATATGTGGGCTCGTCTAAATCTTTTTTTTTTTTTTTGGTAATAAGATGGATTTGAAGGAACCACAAATCGATTACCCAGAATTCCTTCACCCCTAATTTATAGAAAGTTTTAAAAATATTTTAATTCATTTTTTGTTTTTACTTTTCCGGTTTTGAACACATAATCCATCTTGAACCTATCTTGTTAACATTCTTATCCTAACCTTTGATTTATTTTTTCTTAAGTTCATGAGTTTAACATAAAAGGGTGGTTAAATTGGAGTTTGATTAGTGCAATAGTTTATTTTAGTGAGATTAACAAATTTTTCTAAGTAATAACCTAGTCACAATATGGAAGTCACTTATCCATATTTGGGGCATAACTTGCTTCAACCTACTATATGATATTTTCATTTAGAAAGAACACATATTAGTTGGGTGTTTGGATAGAGAGTAATTGTGGGATGTAAATTTTGTCTTTCAACATTGCTTATAGTGGCTATGGGGTTGGTAACATTCTTAATAAATGATTACTATTTGATTATTGAGATAATGCTTGGTTTTTGAAAAGTATTAAAAAAAATTAGAGAAAATGATTATATCATATTTGATTTTATTAGAAAAAATAAAAAAATTAAATATAATTAAAATTAGTCAAAATTTCATACATTTTTTTTTTAATCTTTACATAAAAGAGAAAAATAAGTGAAATGAGTTTAAAATGATATATAAGAATAATTTATTGATTTTAATTTTTTTAATTATTTTTTTTCACTTTTTCTTTTCTTATACTTATTATTTTCTTCTTTTCTTTTTTCACATTTTCTCTCAATTTTTTTGAGAAGTAGAGGTAGTCTTAAAGGATTTAATTTACAAATAAAGTAAAGATTAATGAGTTGAATAATTTTGAATGGATTGGGAATTACTTGCCATCTCTAAACTTTATGGTCGGACATTAGAGGAATGTTTTGTTTTGAATATGATTTATATGACGTTAGACTTTTTAATTTTTTAAAATTTTGTCAAATATATAATTTTTCTAAAAAACATGTTTTTAGATTGAAATTACTATTTCAAAACACTATCAAATGAACTCTTCATTAATAGATGTTTAAGTTGTTTGTTTTAAATTATTTTTACATGTTAACACCAATTATAAAATTAATTGTTATATTTTTTATTCTTTTAGTTTGAAAACTAATAATTTTTAAAAAATTGTTTAATATATTAATTTTAAAATATCCTAAAAATTAATTTATGAAAATAACTTATTCATATTTGGGACATAACTTGTTTCAACCTACTGAATGATATTTTCATTTTGAAAGAACACAAATTAGTTGGGTGTTTAAATAAAGAGTAATTTTTGCTTGTAAATTTTGTCATTGGACATTGCTTAGAGTGGTTGTGGCGTTGCTAGCACTCTTAGTTGTTTCTCTTAATAAATAATTGCAATTTGGTCATTTAGATTATACTTGGTTCTCATAAATTATTTAAAAAAAATATTAGAGAAAATAATTCTTTCATATTCGATATTATTAGAAAAATATAAAACAAAATCAAGTATAATTAAAATTAGTTAAAAATTCATATGTTTTATTTTTTTTAATTTTTACATAAAAGGAAAAAATAAGTTAAATGAATTTAAAGTGATATATAAAAATAATTTATTAATTTAAAATGATTTTTTTTTATTGTCCTTTCACTTTTTTTCTTTTACATTTTCTCTCAAATTTTTCGAAAACTAACGTAGTCAATCTTAAAGGATTTAATTTGGGAATAAATCAATATTAGTTAATTGAATAATTTTGATTCGATTAGGAATTACTTATGGCTTTTCAACCCTATGGTTAGACATGAGAGAGACGTTTTTGTTTTGAATTTGATTTATGTAGCAGTAGACTTGTCAAATGAAATTAGAAGAAAAATTCACTACATTTCAAAAGACTCGGGCAAATGCCTTAGAACCACTCATCTTGTTGCTTGAATATGACACAGATACATACAAGATGACCGGTTTTCAAGCATTTGCCCATACTCTTTTGAATTTTTTTATATAAATGTAACATGTAACAGGATTTTCAACTGAGATTATTAAAAAAAAAAAAAATTCTTTGTCAATAGAAGGAAATGACAAGTCGTTTGACAGTAATTCTAAAACAGTGTTTATACATATTTCAATTAGATTAGGTTTTTTCCTAAATGACAACTTCATTGATTTATACTAAATTTATTTTTCACTCAAATTATATGAAATTAACGTAATTTGATTAGTTTTTAAAATAAGACTTATCCCAAATTTAAAAAAATGAATGTGGTGTCATTTTGTGTGAAAATTTAGATTTGGGTATTATAATAAGGTCATAAAAGGCCGAAAATTGTGATAGCTGATGGTTAAGTCAATGGAGTCCACTTACACAACTTGATAAAATACACTATGGAAATGATGGGGACCCAACAATACTGAAAACGAATTTCATGGAAGATGGGGAATTTCCAATACTAATTCCGAAGTGTTTACTTTTTCAAATCAGCTGAATGTGCGTAGACCAATGAGAAACGGATGAAATCAAATGGTTCCCATGGAAAATCTTATTCTATTAATTTCCACATTGGAGTGCACTCACAGTTTTTCTCCTCAGAAATTCAATCCTGGACCAAGTCCAAGAGCATCTGCCCGAAATTTGTGATGGCCGATGGTTAAGTCAATGGAGTCCAAAATAAAGGTCTTCAAGATTGTAGGTGATCACGCGATTCACGTCTTGATTCCCCTCTATAAAGCTTACATGAAAGAGCATTGCCTAGGTACATCTGCTTGGTAATAAAACTACCTCTGAAATTACAGAAGAAATGAGAGGGCAATGGGTGATTCAGCTGACGATCATCTGCTTACTATGGCTAGCAGATGAATCATCAGCTACTGCCCCATCAATGGCAAAGCCAGGCTGTGAGCAGGATCATTGTGGAGACATGCTCATTCCGTACCCGTTTGGCATGGGGAAGAGTTGCTATAAGGATGAATGGTTCTCAATCTATTGTATTCATTCGTCCGATCCTCCAAAACCCATTCTAAGTAAACTCAATCTGGAGGTGCTGAGTATAGAAATGGGCGGCTTCCAGAAAAGTGTGATGGTTAACAGTCCCATATATTCCAACTGTGAAAATGGAGAGGTGACCAGTAGTTCTTGGCAAAGCATAGATTTGAGGGGAAGCCCATTCCTTTACTCTCTTCATAACGATCTCGTGGGGGTGGGTTGTCACAATGTGCTGCTGAGAGGCGGGAATGAGGAAATCATGGCAGGTTGCAGCTCCACTTGCGACAATCATGGCAGGAATGAGGAATTTATTACTACTAAAGGTTGCTTGTATGGCATCAACTGTTGCCTAACCAGATTGCAGGAGGATCTGGATGTCTACAGTTTGAATACCACTGCGAGTTATAGTGAAAGAGGGGATTGCACATACGCTTTCTTAGCGTACAATTACAACAATGTTTCGAACGTTCCTACCATTGTTAGAGATGCGGAATTTGCCCCATTACTCATATCCTGGCTTATCCCAGAACAAGTCGACCCTCAGAACTGCGTCGATGACACAGTCTATACTTCACGGGGAAATTATTCCAATTATCGTTGTGACTGTAACTGGGCTGAAGAAGGGAACCCTTATCTCGCACATGGATGTCAAGGTATGCTTCTTTCTTAATATCTTGTGTGTGCATGACATACTGATTATTGAAGTAACTTGACATTTTTCGTCTTTTAATTCTATTTACAAAATTAACCTTTTTCAATTAGCATTTAATTATACAAAGTTTTTATTTTTAAAAATTTTTAGTTACCAATTATATTTGTACGAAATTTTCACTCGAAAATTCTACATGTGAATTCAAAGAGAAATGAGTTTTTTCATCAACAGAATGGAATCTCAGAAAATTAGAATATTTTCATAGATGGATTAATTTATAAAGAATGATAATATTTTGAAAATAGTGCTGCTAGCTAGAAAGAAAAGATGTTATATATATATATATATATATATATATATATATATATATATATATATATATATATATATATATATATATATATATATAAACTTATTTTACTTATTATAATATTTCTATAAAAAAACTAAATATTTTAAAATATATAAATTTATAATTAATTATAATTATATTTAATTCGCTTTCATCATTGAGTAAAATCAAATGAGAAATTTCTTAGCATTTTTTTTCTTCCCAAATCAAACATAGCCTTATTTTTTTCCTTCATTTCTCAGTTTTTATTTTTAATTTTTAGTGTGCAATTATAACTTGGATATACAATTTTACAGTATCAACATTTTTCTGGTTTTAGTTGTTAGAGAATGTGCCAACTGTCGATGGGGATGTGATGGCCATTACAATAGCAGCACTGACAAATATGACTTCCATTGCCGCAAATCAAAAGCTTTAATTCTAGGTAATACCCCATTTAATTTCATATGTCCATCTAATTCTTAGTAATATGTCTCTTTATTTATTTATTTTTCTCTTTTCTTTTTGACTTCTCTTATTCATTATTTCAAGTATTTTAAATAAAATTAAATTGATTTAAGTCTTTTGATCAAACTGTTTTTACATCTTTGACCATACAGGCTGCAGTATAAGTGGGGGATTATTGTTGCTACTCATTTTCAGTTTTGGGTTATATAAAGTAGTGAGAAAACAATTGGATATTAGAGTCAAAAAGCGATTCTTTAAACGAAATGGTGGGTTGTTGTTGCAACAACAAATTTCTTCTGATAAAGTTGCTTTTGAGAAAACAAAAATTTTCACATCTGAAGAGTTAGAGAAGGCGACTGACAACTTCAATAAGAATCGAATTCTTGGTCAAGGAGGTCAAGGAACCGTTTATAAAGGCATGTTAAATGATGGAAGAATTGTTGCAGTTAAAAGGTCAAAAATAGTTGATGAAAACCAATTAGAGCACTTCATTAATGAGATTGTGATTCTTTCACAAATCAACCATAGGAATGTGGTTGGGATTTTGGGGTGTTGCTTGGAGACAGAAGTGCCTTTGTTGGTTTATGAGTTTATTTCTAATGGAACCTTATTTCAACTTATCCATGATCAAAATAGTGAGTTTCCACTTTCATGGGAAATGCGTTTACGAATTGCTTCAGAGGTATCGGGTGCGCTTTCTTATTTACACTCAGCATGTTCCATACCCATTTATCATAGAGACATTAAGTCTACCAATATACTTTTAGATGATAAATATAAAGCAAAAGTGTCAGATTTTGGAACATCAAGGTCTATTTCCATTGATCAAACTCATTTGACTACTATTGTACAAGGGACTCTTGGCTATTTGGACCCAGAATATTTTCAATCAAGCCAATTTACTGAAAAGAGTGATGTATATAGTTTTGGAGTAGTTCTTGTTGAGCTTTTAACCGGGCAAAAGCCAATTTCATCTACAAGATCACAAGAAGAAAAAAGTTTGGCAATACATTTCATTTTATCCTTACAAGAGTCTCGTCTATTTGATATTCTTGATGCTCGAGTTGTGAAGGAAGGTCGGAAAAAGGACATCATGACATTTGCTAAGCTTGCAGGTCGATGCTTAAATTTGAATGGAAGGAAAAGACCTACGATGAAAGAAGTTACCACAGAATTAGATAACATTAGAGTGTCTGCCCTACATTTGAATGTTGATCAAAATTTCCAAGAAAATGCATGTGTTGTAACTGAAATAACAAAGTTTTTGGATATGGATGATACTTCAACTTCCAGGGGATCATGTTTAGATGACACTAAAGAATCTTCATTTGATGTGCAACCATTGTTATTTCACACGTTATGATAGAAAAATAGAATAGATATATGATTGTTGTACACCGATTGTATTTTAGGTTGTGTTTTTAAGTCTTGTATTATCCCTTACCATATATATATCTATGAGAAATTTATGTTATATTTTCCACTTATTGAATTGTTATGAATTTGAACCCATGGAATACAATTCTTTATTAATCTCCTTGAACAATAATAACACCAATTTTTTTTCACTTCTTATGCTATATATATACACACACAAAATTCTCTTAAATAGAAAAACTACGAGTGAATTGAAATCTTTATTAATTTGTAGAAATGTGAGTATAATCTCTATTGTATCCTCCAATTCTTCTATCTCCTAATTCTTCCTTTATATATAATTGTTGAACAAGAATTAGCAAAAGCTTAAATTGGGTATTGGTGTTTGCTTGAACTTTAACTCAAGTTAGGTCTTAATTTGGGCTCGAGCCTTAACTTTACATAAGCTCAAGCCTTGGGTTAAATTAAACCTAGCATTTGTCTTTGATGATTAACATTCAATTATGCATATGTTTTGAGGTTAAAAAGTTGCTTTTAAAATATTAATTTAGTATTAATCAACTTTCTTAATTTAAATAATTGTTAGCAAATTGTTTGAAGAGACTTATGTGTTTTCAAGGTCTTTTAAACCATTTTACAAGATTTCAAGTTTCTAGGAAGAGTTCAACATAACATATGGAGAAGAGAAAGGGAAAAAAAGTGGATGTGAGAGAGGAAAAGAAACTAATAATAAAAAGCACATCCTCGATCAATTAGCTATATAGAAGCACCCATGAGGTGCAGTATGATATGAAGACTTGAGCAAAAGTGCCTAAGAGATAGTTTTAGATGTGAATGCTTGATCTCAAATTAAAATTGCTTCAAACTTGATTTTGAAGGGCCTCAAAACTCATTCGTAATTTTTTTTTCTTCATTTATTTTCCACAAAAGTTTCATGCTAATTCAACAAATTTAAGATTCTGAGCAACAGTTTCAAAATAAAAAATCGTATCTATGCAATTTGTTTGGTGGTTTAAAATTTGGCTACAAAATTTCTAAGTAATAATAAGAAATAAAATAAGTAAAAATGCAACAATTAGTATTCTTTTTGGAAAAAAATTTATGTTCATAAGAATTAATTTTAAAGCAAGTATTGTACCCAAATAAAAACCTAAGGTATTTATTATATTACAATAATGCTATAATACGGGGAAAATAAAAGTGTTCCATGGTTAACGTTTTGGAAATATGAATTATAATTTTATTAATGAAGGAACTTAAACTTTTTCAAACTATAAAATTTCTCGTGCTACAAATAGTGTAGCAAATTTCTAGTTTTCTAATTTGTTTCCAATACTAGCTTATGGAAACAATAAAGTGCAAAAAATATTGAATTTATTCAGTGGGGATTGATTTCTTTCTCTCTTTAAATATCATTAAATTTTAATATGTCAAAGAATTCAAGTAAAATTAATCAAAATCATAAATTATTTCTTGGATAGTTGGATTGACATTCATGAATTTTAGGGATTTTATTTCGGTGGTTACATGAGAAGAGTGGTAGTATGGCCCTAAGAGTGAGGATGGTTTGGGCCAACTTGTAAATAACTCACATGCTTGACTCTTTTTTTTTTTACAATCAAAATCAAACAAGAATTTTAAAAAAATTTGTTGAAAAATATTTTTTGAAGATAAATTCAAAAATGACTTTCACAAAATATTAAACCGTTAAAATTTGTTTAGTTAAATAATTTTTTAAAAAAAATAAAAAACTATTCAACTTTTTTGGAAATTAGTCTTTAATATTTTTACTATGTTTTTCAAAATTTTCTCTATTTTTCCCCATTAATTACTTTAACAAAATAATCATTAAATCATAGAAAATATGCAGATCTCTAGGAAATTTTGTAGCACATAATTTGCCTAATATAATTTGAAATATTAGTTATCGAAGTTTTTGTTGTAGCTTATTGGTTGATTCAGCTTTCACAAAGCTTATGCCTTATAGAACTTTTTTGACCTTTGGAAAAGAATTTCCAATGTCGTAATGTAAAACATTGCGTGGACCCCGCATTTCGGCTCATGCGTTTCCCACTCGATGGCGAGCTCGATTTTAACTTGAAAAATGATTTTTATTGATTAAGAAAATGACTTGGAGTCGCCACTTATTTTTGTTTTATTTTTAAAAAGGCAAACAAAATAAGAAAGAAAACCCTAAGTGCGACTCCTTATTTTGGAAAATATGATCTACGAAAAATCGGATCGGGCTCGGGGGTCAGGTTACTTATCGGGAAGGTACGGTAAAAGACCATAACACCCCTCTAAATCCCTAAAGTCGGGTTTCTACTAATAAAATGAAACTGTTGTGACAATTGATGTGGAAATCAATGAATACTCAGGATGATCATGCACGTGAGGGAATCAAAACACTCAATAAAGAATCGACCGAAGTGAGAACGGGGCATACCTTGGCATCAATCGATTAATGCGCTATAAAAAAAGAGGGTTAGCACACAATTAATGAATGCGAAATATAGCTCATGCATATCGAAGTGTAAAATGAAGATCAAACAAAATACATTAAGTACAACAGTTGACGATCAAAAGGGATCAAGCATCGGGCCCCCACCAAAGCCCAATTTATGGTTCATGAATTAGTGTTACAAATTCCGTGTTTTAGAATTATGAAGGATTTATTTTTTGCTTATGTGTAATTAAGAAGATTAGAAGATTATTTAAGAACCGAAATAGAATTAAAACTTTTCGAGTGAAAACTGGATTTTTGGGGTTCATTTGAAAATTGGGATATTGGGAATTAAATTTAAGAGTTGGATTTTTAGGAATTGGAAATTAAGTTTGGAAATTGGAATTTTAAAGAATTGTTTAAAATGGAATTTTAGAATAAATAAATAAAATAATAATAATTAAATAGATTAATGTGAATATTGGAATTTTGGAATTAGAAATTAAATGGAAGTCAGAAATTTTAATGAATTATTTAAAATGGAATTTTAGAATAAATAAATAAAATAATAATAATTAAATAGCTTAATGTGAATATTGGAATTTTTGAAATTAGAAATTAAAATCGAAAATCGAAAATTTTAATGAATAGTTTAAAATGGAATTTTAGAAAATAAATAAATAAAATAATAATAATTAAATGGATTAATGTGAATATTGGGATTTTTGAGATTAGAAATTAAAATCGGAAGTCGAAAATTTTAATGAATTGTTTAAAATGGAATTTAAGAAAATAAATAAATAAATAAATAAATAAATAAACAAATAAATAAAATAATAATTAAATGGATTAATGTGAATATTGGGATTTTTGAGATTAGAAATCAAAATCGGAAGTCGGAAATTTTAATGAATTGTTTAAAATGGAATTTTAGAAAAAAAAATAAATAAAATCATAATAATTAAATGGATTAATGTGAATATTGGGATTTTTGGAATTAGAAATTAAAATTTGGAAGTCGAAAATTTTAATGATTGTTTAAAATGAAATTTTAGAATAAATAAATAAAATAATAATAATTAAATAGATTAATGTGAATATTGAGAATTTTTGGGATTAGGAGATTAAATTTAGAGATCAAGATTTTGAAAGATAATTTAAAGGTTGTGAGAAGGTGGAATTTTAAAATGAATAAATGAATAAGTGGATGGAAAAGCAATAGAGATGACGAGGATAATAATTAAATAAATGAAATGTGAGTATTAGAATTAAATAATAATAATAATAATAATAATAAAATCTGGAATTGCATTTGAGAGTCAGAATTTTGAAGGTTTGTTAAAGGATGAGATTTTAAGATAAGTGAATAAACAATCGAATAGTAATAATAGCGGAAATAATAATTATTAATTAAATAAATATGGAAATTGGGATTTTGGGAAGTTAGGAGATAGAATTGAGAATATGCAAATTATAAAGCTGAGGTGTTTAGAGAGTTGAATTGTTAAAAAAACTAATTTTATAAAATCCATTTTTTTTATATAGGCCTTGGAAATGGGCCATCAAAGATGGCCATATAGGATAAGATTATACCAGTGGGCTTAGGATATGCATGGGCTGACTTCACATAGGTGGGCCAAACATGAGGCCCTCCACAACAATATATATGGGCTTGGGCTATATCTCAACGTCCATATCCAATGGCAAGATGACCCAGGCCTTTAATCTTCAACAAGACGAAATCTTCCACCTAGGCAACATCTTCGGCATGGAGCTTCCAACATGGGTGCCGTGGTCGTCGGGGTTAGGGCCGCCTGCGATGCAGGTGGCGAGGAGGTCCTCGCCATGAGCGCCGGCAGCAGCTTGGAGGACGCGGGGCTCGTCACCCATGAAGGTGGCGCCACCAGCACTGACGTCGTGGGGCCTGTGCATGGCTGGCGTGTATTGCTTGAAGCTCCAGCACTTGGATAGCCTTCACGGCTGGCATTCATCCCAACTCAGCTTACATGGCTTCCTCATCCAGTTTTGCATGCATGAGACTAAAAAAATAGGTTTGCATGGGAATGGTTTGGCTAGATGGGTAGTGAGAATGACGAGTCTTATTGGGTTTAGGAAGAATGAAATAATAAGGGTGATGGTGAAGAAAGCTACTAGCAGTGGGCACGAAGAGAGAAATGGGTTTGAATGGTTGAATAAATATGCAGCAAATGGGTTGGATGGAAGCTAGGATGAGTGCGCATACACAGTCCTTATGCGCGCGGATGGGTGAGTTTCAAAAATGAAATCAAAACATGAATGATAATAATCTCATATGAAAGCATTGGAATAGGGGCCAAAACATATGGGAAACAAACATAGAACGAAAATGAACAAGCTCAAATTCTATAAAAATAAATGAAAACCCCCAACAAAACACCATCAAACGCCCATATAGGATCTCATATATATTCAGATAATGCTATGAAGAGGAGTGAACGTAATCAAAAGAAGGATACCTAAACCTCCACTCTTCAAGGTGCTTCTCCTTTGGTTCCTTGCTCGGTCCTCCCTAAGGTGTCTTCCTCTCCAGATCCCCCTTCTTTGCGAAATCCCCCATTTCTTTGTTTTCCCGCTTTTTCCCTTTTTCTCTGCCACCACCAACTCTCTACCCCCCATTCCCATCTAGCCGCCCCATCAGCTTAATTCCTGGGGTGGTCAGAAGAGTAAACATAAAAAAAAGAAAAAAAAAACCTCTAGGGGGTCTACAAATATGCCCTCTTCAGTAGAGTTCACGAGTGCAAGGAACATGAACACTGAAGTGAAAAGAAAGTGTGAATAGTGAGTGGAATGAAGTGAACTCTACCGAAGAAACCAAGAGACCCCCACAGCGATGCTAGTGTAACACGAACTCACTCAAACTAACAGACAAACACAAAGGCTCTAAACTTGAGAGAAAACGATGTCTCAAAATGTCCCTGAAGCCGCACTGAGGACCCAGGCTTCCTCTAAGACTCTCCAAAAGCGACTCGAAAGACCATATCAAGGATGAGTAACGGTCGAACCACTCTAGAAGTATGGGAAAGAATGTGCCAGAAGGAGACTATCCTAATGCTCTTTACCCGGGTTAGCCATAAACCTGCTCAAAATACTTACTGAATGAGCAATATCTGGTTGTGAGCACACCATTGCATACATGAGTGACCCTATAACATTAGCATATGGAACAAAATTCATCTCTTTCCTTTTAGCGTTAAATTGAGGACATTGTGTCATTGACAATATGAAATGTCCTGCTAATGGTATACTTACAGGTTTTGAATTCTCCATGGAAAATCTCTTCAAAACCTTTTCTAAGTAGCCCTTTTGTGACAAGAATAAAGTACGATCCTCTCTGTTTCTTACAATTTTCATGCCAAGTATTCTTCTTGCGTTCCCAAGATCTATCATGTCAAATTCTGACTTTAGAATCCTTTTCACCTTTTGAATTTGTGACTTATTAGAAGAAACATCATCAGACTTCCTTGTAAATTCTTGTAATAGAAACAACCATTATAACAGCTCCTTTTGAAACCAATCTTTAGTATAAAGGTGTCAAATCTTTTATACCATTGTCTTGGGAATTGTTTCAATCCATATAAGGATTTTTTTAAGTAAACACACTAGATGTTCCTTTTCTAGCTCTTTAAAACCTTCAGGTTGAGTCATTAGAATTTTTTCTTCTAAGTCTCCAAGTAAAAAACTAGTTTTAACATCTAGTTGCTCCAATTCCCAATCAAACTGAGCTACAATGGACATCAATACTCTGATTGAGGTATGTTTCACCACTAGAAAGAATACTTCGGTGTAGTCAATGCCCTCTCTATGAGTATACCCTCGAGCCACTAATCTAACTTTGAACCATATGGGTTCATTCTCAGTGTCACCCTGTTTTCACTTGAATATCATTTACAACTTACCACTTTTTGATTTGGCTATCTTTTTACAAGCACCCAGGTCTGATTTTTCTATAAGGATTCAAATTCTTCAGTCATTGTTGTGAGCAATTTCATTGATTCATTGTTGTTTATAGATTCTTGGTAAGAGAGTGGCTCACTCTCTTCATACTTCATAGTAGTCAATAGAGCATAGGCAATTAGATTTACAAAGCCAAACCTATCTTGGGGTTTTATGTTCCTCTTAGCCCTATTCCTTGACAAGAGATAATCAAGACCAGCTTCTTGTGAGTTGGTTTCTACACCACCTTCAACATTTGAACCTGTCACCTCAATATTTTTTTGTCGCTAGGCCACTATGTGCTAAATCATTTTGTTGATCATGACCATCTTGAGATGATAACTCCACCTCAAACTCAGAATGGTCTTTTGTCAAGTGTCAAGCTCTTTGTTAGCCCAAGGGTTCTCCTAATCAGGTTTTGATGACAACAAACCATGGTTAAGTTACTAATTGGTTTGAATTGTAAAGAATCTCAAGTATTAATTTGGAAATTCATCAAATGACCTAATGGATACAAGATTAAGACTTTTGGAAAACCTTTAATCATAGGAAACAAATGTAAGATGAATGAATGAGTGCACTTATGTTTTACATATCATTTTATGCATCTTTGGAAAACTTGGTTTATTCCTTAAAGTTAAAGTTTCATTAATACCCGAGTTTTTATCAAATGTACCGTAGGCAAAACGTTTCAAAATTGACATATTAAATTACCTAAAGACCTTGCCTAAGTGTTAGAAGAAAAAAGAACAAAAAAATATAGGTTTTTGGAGCCAAAATATTGAACCGGTCGAGGCACTGGGCCATCCGGTTTAATCGGCCAGGGTACCGGTCGACCGGTTTCCTTTGCCTGGTCGAGGTCCGATCGAGGAGTGCAAAAACACTTGCTCTCTTTTAGTAGCCTTCCTTTCCCGGTCGAGGTATCCTCCTTCCCAATCGACCTCCGATCGAGGTCCGATTGAAGCAACGGTAACCTGCCAAAGCAATAAATGCTCCAACGACGACTAGTGATCCCATCGACCCTCAACTCGACAAGTTGAGGCTACTTTTTGTTTTTCTTGGCTCCCGAGGTTAAAAACCTATAAATTGAGAGTTCCACTTCATTTATGATATAGAGAACACTTGCATTTATTTGTCTACCCACTTGTTCTTGCCTTAAAAACTCTCATTTCTTTCTTGGTGCATGAAATCTTCACTTGCATATCCTTTAGTGCACCTTTGTGATTCATCCTAACTTTGATTTGTATTTGAGCTATCATTGAGCTAGGTTGAGGGATTCATTCTTGTAAAATTGAGTGTTAAAGCCTTCAAGTGAGTTGAATCTTGAAGAGATTGTGTAAAAGCCCATTGGAGTCGGAATCTAAGTGTAAAGGAGATTAGAAGTTTGGTTGAAGCTTCAAGTTAGTGGAACCCTCACTCGGTTAGGAGCTTAAGGAGAGTGAACATAGGTAAGGAAGTGTCAAACCACTATAAAATCTGAGTTTGATTTCTCTAATTCTATCTCTTTATATTTGCTTCTATTATGCTTGAATTTGTTATGTTGAAAAAAATTTTGAAAAACCCAATTCACCCATCTCTTGGGTGTTTTTCTCATTTAAGATTAGTCTTTATTTTCTCACTCTTGTTTTCATAATCTTCCTCTATACCTACAGTGTTAGTCCTCATAGAAAGCATTTCATTTTCATTAAACATAACATCATAACTTATTATTATTTTAACACCTGGAGATTCCTTATTCCATAGCCTGTAACCTTTAAGACCTCTGGATAACCTAAGAAAATACATTTTATTGACCTTGGTTCTAATTTTTCTTCACTTTGGTGAACATAAGCTTTGCAGCCGAAAATTCTAAGGTGATCATAGTTAGAAGGCTTTCCAAACCAAAGCTCTTTTAGAGTTTTAAAGTCTATAGCACTAGATGGAGTTCTATTTACTAAATAGAAAGCTATCATTACAGCTTCACCCAAAAATGTTTAGATAAGTCAGAACTATACAACATATACTTTACTTTATCTAACAATGTCCTATTCATCCTCTCTGCTAGGTCATTTTGTTGAGGTGTATTCCTTATTATTTTGTGTCTTAAAATACCTTGATTTTTACAAAACATTTCAAATTCCTCATTGTAAAACTCTAGCCCATTATCCGTCCTTAACATATTTACTCTTTTATTAGTTTGATTTTCAACTAAAACCTTCCACTCTTAACTTTTGTTAAGATAGTATGTTCATCTTTAGTTTTTAACAAGTATAGCCAAACTTTTCTAGAGTAATCATCAATCAAGGATAGAAAGTACATCTTTCCGCAGTGAGTAGAGATTCTTGTAGGTCCCCATAAATCTAAATGCACATATTCCAATACATCCTTTGACTTGTGTATTGCAACTTTGAATGCCAACCTGTGTTGCTTGCTAAGAATACAATATTGACAAAAATCAATATTGCTAATGTTATCCCACACAATAGGCCTTGCTTGTGCAATTCTTTTAGACCTCGATCACTTAAGTGACCAAGTCTTCTATGCCAAAGAACTGTTTTATCAGTTTTAGTTCTTAACATTGATCCCACTAAACCTTTCAATGTGTGACCTTCTAGGATATACAAGCCAGTTCTCTTCTGACCCTTCATGATAGCCATGGCACCTTTTGAAATTGTTAATTTCCCAGTTTCTACTTTGAAGTTATAACCTGATTCGTCCAAAGTTCCAAGAGATATTAGATTTTTCTTCAAGTCTGGTACGTGCTTGACTTCTTTGAGAGTTCTTGTCATTCCATCAAACATGTTAATAGCCATTGTGCCAATTCCAACCACACTGCAGCTCATGTTGTTCTCCAGCAACACCTTTCCACCATTAACTTGGGATATATTACAAATAGTAGTTGGATTCTATAGATATATTGGGATATATTAGAAAATATCAATGGATGTTTTTTTAAAAAAAAACAAATGATAAATGGAAATTAATTAAAACTTCCAAAATGGTAGAAAAAACAATAATATATGATTGGAGTTGTAAACAATAATATATAATTAAAGTTGTTTTAAGGAAGAAATTAATACATACATGATGAATTTATAACATTAAACAATAATGTATTGAGTTTGAAAATCTATTAATATTAAAATAAGAATGTATTTAATTTTTTATTTAGAAATATTGAAAATTTTATGTATAATTTATAATTATCTTGTATTTAATTTATTATATAAAATACATACTAATATAATTAAAATTAACTTATTTATAAAGTTTTTACTAAGAAAAGTATATTTCCATATATTCATATGAATAAAAAATCATAAAATATAAAATACAAATTTCAAATACTTAGCACTTTTTGGTCAAAGGTACCATCTTTGATCATTTAGGTATTACATATTTTTTACCACTTTAAGCACTTCATTTGATTGATGATCTCATGAAATTTGAATTATTTTTATATAAGTGCATGAAAACACTTTTTTTAAATAAAAAAATTTATGATTTATAATATATATGATATTATTTATATATATAAACTACATGTGTGATTCAAATAATAAAGCAGATTTGGTTAGCGAGGGCCAATTTATTTCACACAAAAGACCTGGGTACGAACCCTGGTCTTAAGCTTTTTCTGTCTTCAGCTCTTTAAGTGGCAATCCCACATCGGATTCGCAATGGCCATCTCTTTGTTAGGGCTAGGATTGTGCAGCTTTTAGCCAAGCTGTTTCACAGCTGGACTGGGCCGTGATCCACATCTTGAGGCCCAAAGAGTTCTGGGGGTCACTGACGTGTTGGGCCATTGACATATCGACGCCAGATTTCCATGGTTTTAACCCTAAATTTCTATCAAGAAGCCGCCGCGTCCATGATTTTGAAAAAAAAATATAGCATTTGAAAAAGTATTTTTTAAAGTGGACATTTCAAAAAAAAATATTTTTAAAATTTATTAGGAGGAATCCAATTTGTAGTTGTCTATTAAAAAGACAGCGTCAATTGGGCTTGCCATTTTTGTTGAAAGACAGTTGTTAAAGGGGGACTAGATAGGTTTGTACTTTCAAGCTTGCAATTTGTTTTCTAGTGAGTGTTAGGTCAGAAGGAGCGAGATGAGGGGTGGGTGGTGGCTGTGAGTCAAAGCAATCGATTGAGCTGAGTTTCAACGCGTCCGAATTTTAAGTCGGTGGAAGGTGGCGGCCAAACCAATTGATTGAGCTTGAGCTGGGGTTTTCGCCCAGTTGAGAAATGACCAAGGAGCATATCTTGTAATTGAAATGAGAAAATCTATCATATGAGTCAAGATTGTTGGCTAAACCTTTACATCGTCATCCCCTTTCTATCTCTGGAAAACCCAAAAGATCAGAGGATATGTCTATCACCTTGTTGCTTCAGTTAATCATCTCCTTACTATGCCTAAAAGAAGCTTCAGCAGCTCCATCTTTGGCAAAGCAAGGCTGTGTAGCTCACTGTGGCGATGTTTCCATTCCCTACCCGTTTGGCATCGGGACAGGTTGCTACTTCAACGATTATTTCTCAATCAACTGCAACGATTCTTCTACTCCTCCGAAGCCCTTCTTGAATCACTCTAAACTCAACCTGGAGCTGCTCAATGTATCGCTGGAATACAAAACAGTGATGGTAAACAGTCCCATAACCCCCCTATGTGGAGGTAATGGAACATGGAGAACCACTGATGTCGGTGGAAGGCCCTTCCGTTTCTCCAGGGTTCATAACATATTCATGGTGGTGGGATGTGACACCAACGCTGTCCTCATGACCGATGATCAAGAAGAAATCTTAGCGGGTTGCACATCCAATTGTAATAGCGGTATTACTAGTACTGGTACAGGTTGCTATGGCATCCAGTGTTGCCAAACCACGATTCCGTACAGTAATCAATCCACTCATCTTGGTATGTACCAAGTGAAATATATCAAGACAAGTGGGGATTGCTCATATGCCTTCTTGAGCGTTAGGGACTGGTTCGCCAACAACATGTCCAATCCAGCTATTAGTACCAATTCCGGCTATGCTCCGTTGGTCATGTTCTGGGAGATGGAAACTGGTTCATTAGGACGCTGTTACAGTCTAAATCTTGACTGGCAGTCTGAAACAGCTATCGATAGTTGCAGCTGTGTGAATAGATACGAAGGGAACCCTTATCTTCCCAATGGATGTCAAGGTATATATATATACATTGTTCTTCCTTTTTTCACCTATCTTTATTAGGCAGAATTAATAGAATTCAACAAGGCTTCCCTGCATGTCTTCTAAATTCAAAGAATTAGCACAAAATTTATCAACTTTGTTACGTAACAGATGTCAATTAATTTTATCTTTTGTGCATGTTTAGTGGTCGAAGCTTGTGCCAACTGCAGCCTTCTCGACTGTGGCATGATAGGGGCTGAATATCATTGCTTTCCCAGCAACAGAAGGGCGAAGGAGCTAAAAGCTATGATTTTAGGTAACCTTCAATTTGGTTTGATTTGTTTCTTTATTTCTTTATCAGAATCTCTATTTGGACCATAATTCATTTGAAATTAGAACTTGGTGTTTGATGAATTTTGCATGAACGAATAATTTTGAAGGAGCTAGCTTCAATCATCGAAAATTTCATTCTTCTCAACACTTCTGGTGGCTTAATTTCTGGCTATTCTGGTATTACTAGTTTAAGTCATATATGGTTTATGATCCTTCTAGAGAAAATTATTACGTGCACTCCCAGTTTTGGCCTTCAAAATTAATCCTTCCTTGGAGTACTGCTTGCATATTCGAAATCAAGATTATTTAAAAAATTTAGAAGTAAAGTAATTTGTGTATATGGATAAATGTGATTGAATCAATGGGAATTTCTTCTTGATTGGGCATCAAGAAGGGGCTGAGATTAAGCTTGGTATTGATTCAAAGTATGTTCCTAAAGAAAAAAATGTGTAGATATAGTTGGAAGGTGCTAGTTAAATAATTTAAGAGATGATTTATGAATAAGCTATGTAAATTCATATATTAATTTAGTTATTTTTCTTCATAATGGAAATTTTTAATCGCTTATAGATCTATGGTTTTTAATCTTTTTGAGATTTCTCATATTAAATCTTAGAATCGTTATCACTCTCATTTTATGTTCTCATTTAATTTAATTATTTCTATTAATTTATCCTTGATTATAAAATTAACACTATTATAATAGGTTAAATGGTTGAAGAAATTAACACTATTATAATAGGTGTTTTGGGGACAAGGAAAGGTTTGTGGATAGAGGAGAAAAGATTATATGGTTGGATCAAATAAGTTATTCAACTTTTTCTAGTGCAATGAAGGAATCAAGTTGAATGATTCTTATTGCACTCTACTATGTGGATTGACAACGTCACACAAGTGGGAGCTAGGTTGGATATTGTAATAAATTAACATTAACAGTATTAAGAGGGTATGTTGTCTTCTACTATACATAAAAAATGACTTGACTTATCTTCTAATTAGTCTTGATTTATTGGATATTGTAGTCAATATATATATATATATATATATATTTTCTTATACACACATATCACAATTTTTGTTACACCCTTGAATAAATCAATAGTAATTCACTTTTAGATTTGATGCTTCTTAGTAATGACAAATACAAACAAATTAGGCGTACATTTGATCTAATCAAGGTGATCACCTATTAATTAATAATTCACATTCAAATTCAATGATCATATAAGTATTTGATCTAGAGATTCTAGTAGATGGTTTAAATTTAAAATTTGCTACTAGTTAGAATTCTTTCATGTAAATTATGTGAGTTGTTTCAATGAACAAGAACTACACTTATCATAGGACTAGCAATCTTTTTTTAGTTTTAACTTTTATCATCATTTGCTTAATTTCATATTGAAGTAATTAAGGGAGTGGTTTGTAGTTTAGTAATCATACCAAATAACTTTGATGGAAATTGAGTAAAATTACATAATGAGAAGATCAACCATTTTTGCATGTATATACTTTTACAACATTATCTAATATTTTTGTATGTTTTATAACATTATCAAAATTTTGACTTTTTACAAATATTTTGCACAATAAAGTAATTTTCTTCCTTATTGATCCATGCAGGTCTTAGTATAGGTGGAGGGTCATTACTTCTACTTGTTGGAAGTTTTGGACTATACAAAGGAGTCAAAAAGAGAAGGGAACTCATTCGCAAACAAAAATTCTTTAAACGAAATGGCGGTCTATTATTACAACAACAATTATCTTCTATTGAAACTATTGAAAAAACAAAAATTTTCACATCTAAGGAGTTAGAAATGGCAACTGACAACTTCAACAAGAGCCGAATTCTTGGTCAAGGAGGTCAAGGTATAGTTTATAAAGGAATGTTAAATGATGGAAGAATTATAGCAGTTAAAAGATCAAAAATAATAGATGAAAGTCAACTAGAGCAATTCATCAATGAGATTATGATTCTTTCTCAAATCAACCATAGAAATATACTTGGGTTGTTAGGATGTTGTTTGGAGACAGAAATACCTTTATTAGTTTATGAGTTCATCTCTAATGGAACTTTATTTCAGCTTATCCATAATCAAAACAATGAGTTCCCATTCTCATGGCATATGCGTTTGCAAATTGCTTCAGAGGCAGCAGGAGCTCTTGCTTACTTGCATTCATCATCTTCCATGCCCATTTATCATAGAGACATCAAGTCAACTAATATTCTTATAGATGAGAAGTATAGAGCAAAGGTTTCAGATTTTGGTACATCAAGGTCCATTTTCATTGAGCAAACTCATTTGACTACTCACGTGAAAGGGACTTTTGGTTACTTCGATCCGGAATATTTTCAATCAGGTCGATTTACTGAGAAAAGTGATGTATACAGTTTTGGAGTTGTTTTGGTTGAACTTTTAACAGGGAAAAAACCTATTTCTTGGACAAGTCTTGAAGAAGAAAAGAGTTTGGTGGCACGATTTATTTTATCATTGGAGGAGGAGAGTCATCTATATGATATTCTTGATGATCGAGTTAGGAAAGAAGGAGAGAAAGAGAAGATAATTGTAGTAGCCAACCTTGCAAAGCGGTGCTTGAACTTGAATGGCAAGAAAAGGCCGACAATGAAAGAAGTAACATTTGAGTTAGAGTATATTAGAATGTCTTCTTTGCCTATAAATTCTCAACAAGATATTCTTAATGAGGATGAATACGGTATCGTGGAAAGAATGAGGCCCTTGGATAGTGCTACAACTTCTATTTCAATAACCTCAAATTTGAGTTATAGGAAATCATATTCCTCATCATCTAATGTTCAACCATAATGTAAAACATAAGATGATTAATAAACTATGTACAATTTTTTATTTTGCTTCTTACATGATGGTATTACTCATTTCTTTCTCCATGATTAATTGATATCTATTGCATACGGTAATGAAAACACCCTCCAAGTTAGAAATTTGTCATTGCAAATTAAATAATTTTTTCTATTGATTTCCTTATTGTAAAATTATGGATATTTGGATTTAAAAAATGGTTTTTTTTTTTTTTTTTTTTTTTTTTTTGCATCTTTTGTGTTACTAACCATGTATTAGTCAACTGATCTTTATGTCCACACTAACAATTTTAAGATTGAAGCCATCCCATAATCGAAAGGAGACAAAAAAAAAAAAAAAAAAAAAAGAGAGGGAATGGGGATTTCCTTATGTTATAAAAGGGGGCCTTCACCACACCCCCCTACACTATTCATCCCCAAAAACATTTTGTAAAGATTTTATGTTTTCTCCTTTTAATTGTGAGAGAGGTCATAATTTTGTCTTCATAAGAGATGTTTTTTTTGGTCTTACCTCCTAAATGTTTCCTTCATAATGGTCTTACCTCTTAGAGGTTTCCTTCGTAATTATAAAGGTTTTATTACGTAAATATTTTTTATTATTATTTTATTTATTATTCTATTTTGTTTTTATTTATCATTGCGGCTATCATTTCATAACACCATACTCCACAATTGTTTTAATAAACAAACGATCTTTGGAGTTGGTTCCCACCAATAAGCTCCATAAATAAGGCCACCACCAAAGACAAAGAGAGTTGGTTTCACAAACATCAAGCGTATTAACCTTACAAGCAACCGCCACCACCAATAGCATTCCATGGTCTCCAAATTACCACAACTTGTAATTACACAACAAGAAAAGGCACCTACTTTGAATTATGACTCCTTCACATGCTTCACATTCTTCACATGTCATTGTAAAGAGTTCTAATGCGCAGCCACGACCTATATAAATTAGGTGAAAGTGACAATGACATTTTTAGAATATGGAGGAAGCAATGTTGACATATAATGCATTGTTTGACAAAATTATAATATAAGTCAAGATATGAAATTTATAAATCAATGTAGCGCATCTATTCATTCGTCAAGATTGCTTAGTATATAAATATAGTACTTAACTATTTTCATTCTACATCAAGATTTTTATTATTGTTTTTTTTTTTATGTGTTTTCTAAAAAGAAAATTAATAAAAATAAATAAATTTAAAATTAATAAATTATTTTTCATCTCCTTTCAAATTTATTTCACTTGTTTTAACTCTTTAATATAAAGTTACAAATAAAATAATTTTAAAATATATAAATTTCTAACTAATTTTTATTATATTTATTTTTTTAATATTTTTTATAATATAACTATCAAGTATGAAAAAATATGTCTTCTTTGATATATCTTTTATTTCTTTTTTTATTGTCTATGTGGAATGCTTCCACAACTTTGTTAGTTGGACATGGACCACGCGGTGATCATATTCTATTTTAAATCATGATTCTTTGATGAAGACCAAACAATGGATCTTTGTTTTCTAGAGATTCACTCTTTAATATAAATATATAAATAAAATAATTTAAAAATATATAAATTTCTAACTAATTTTTATTATTATATTTATTTATTTTAATATTTTTTATAATATAACTATCAAATATGAAAAAATATGTCTTTTTTAATATATCTTTTATTTCTTTTTTTATTGTTTATGTGCAATGCTTCCACAACTTTGTTAGTTGGACATGGACCACGCTATGATCATATTTTATTTTAAATCATAATTCTTTGACGAAGACCAGATAATAGATCTTTATTCTCTAGAGATTCACTCTTTAATATAAATATACAAATAAAATAATTTAAATATATATAAATTTCTAACTAATTTTTATTATATTTATTTATTTTAATATTTTTATAATATAATTATCAAATATAAAAATATATGTCTTCTTTGATATATCTTTTATTTCTTTTTTTATTGTTTATGTACCATACTTCCACAACTTTGTTAGTTGGACATAGATCACGCGATGATCATATTCTATTTTAAATCATGATTCTTTTACGAAGACCATGTCTTTGTTTTCTAGAGATTTCTCTTTGAAATTTGGGTTGTACAAGTACTGTCTAAAGTTTAAATAGAATAATCTAATCTTTTACTTTTTCTTGTCTTTCACTCACAAAATCAATCTTCACATTTTTCAAAGTGAAGGTGGCATGTGGGTATATTATACAACTCAAATTTTGTATTTGTCAAAGAGGTGAAGCGAAATAGTGGGGGGTGGCAGGTGGAGAGTCAGACTCAAGGGGCTTAATTTAAGTGAATGTTGAAATCAAGACAATTTGTTGATAAAAGGTCAAATGTGGGGCGGTTGGCGGCTGTGATCAATCAAAGCATCTGATCCAGTCAAGATTGCTGGCTAAACCTTTATCTCTTTCCTCTTCTCTCTGTGGGAAACCCAAAAGATCAGAGGCAAAGTCAGTCGCCTGGCCTTGTTGCTTCAGCTAAAATCTCTTTACTGTCCCTCTAAGAATCTTCAGCAGCTCCATCTTTGGCAAAGCGAGGCTCTGGTATTTTAAGAGTTGAAAAGGAGACTGGGTAAGTTGGTACTTTCAAGCTTACAATTTGGTTTCTAGAAGTGTAAGGTGAGAATAAGGAGCGAGATGAGGAGTGGGTGGTAGTTGTGAGTCAAAGCAATTGATTGAGTTGAGTTTTAACGCGTCTGGATTTTAAGTCAGCGGAAGGTGGCGAACAAAACCAAATTGGTTGAGGTCGAGCTGGGTTTTTCGCCCAATTGAGAAATGACAAAGCAGAAGCATTATTTGGACTTGAAATGAGAAATTTATTGTGAGTCAAGATTTCTGGCTAAACCTTTAAATCATCCCTTCTCTATCTCTGGAAAACCCAAAAGACCAGAGAACATGGCTGCGGTCACCTTGTTGCTTCAGTTAATCGTCTCCTTACTATGGCTAAACGAAGCTTCAGCAGCTCCATCTTTGGCAAAGCAAGGCTGTGTCGCTTATTGCGGCGATGTTTCCATTCCCTACCCGTTTGGCATCGGGAAAGATTGCTACTTCAATGATTATTTCTCAATCAACTGCAACGATTCTTCTTCTCCTCCGAAGCCCTTCTTGAATCACACCGAACTCAACCTGGAGCTGTTCAATGTATCACTGGAATACAAAACTGTGATGGTAAACAGTCCCATACCTTCCTTATGTGCAGATAACGGAACATGGAAAAGCAATGATTTTGGTGGAATCCCCTTCCGTTTCTCCAGCGTTCATAACATATTCATGGTGGTCGGATGTGACACCAACGCAGTCCTCGCCACCGGCGATCAAGCAGAAATCTTAGCGGGTTGCACATCCAATTGTGATAGTCGTATTGCTCGAACACGTAGACGTTGCTATGGCATACAGTGTTGCCAAACCTCAATTTCATACAATAATCAATCCACTCACCTTGGTATGTACGATGTGAGTTATGTCAAGACAGGTGAGGGTTGCGTATATGCCTTCATGGGCGGTAGGGACTGGTACGCCAACAACAACTCTGATCCAGCTAATACTACCACTTCCGGCTATGCTCCGTTGGTCATGTTCTGGGAGATGAAAACTACTTCATTGGGAAGCTGTTACCGTCAAGATCTTGACTGGCAGTCCGGAAAAACTATCGAAATTTGCAGCTGTGAGCATAGATACGAAGGGAACCCTTATCTTCCCAATGGATGTCAAGGTATATATTCTTCTTCTTTCTTTTACCTTTCCTTATTGGGTAGAATTAATAGAATTCAACAAGCTGGCTTGCCCTGCATCTCCTCTAAATTCAAAGAATTAGTATATAATTTATCAATTTTGATCTTTTTTTTTGTACATGTTTAGTGGTTGAAGCTTGTGCCAACTGCAGCCTTCTTGACTGTGGCATGATAGGGACTGAATATCATTGCTTTGCCAGCAACAGAATGGCGAAGCAGCTAAAAGCTATGATTCTAGGTAACCTTCAATTTGGTTTGATTTGTTTCTTTATCAGAATCTCTATTGGACCATAATTCATTTGAAAATTACAACTTGGTATTCGATGAATTTTGCATGAACGAAAGATTTTGAAGGAGCTAGCTTCAATCATCAAAATTTCTTTCTTCTCAACACTTTCAGTGGCTTAATTTCTGACTACTCTGGTGTTGCTACTTTGAGTCATATTTTATGGTTTGAAATGGTTTAACTGCACACACAATCATCAAATGCTAGATGTCAATCTTCAAAAGAAGTATATTATGAATGGTTTAGGTGGCTAGATTGATAATTCTGGTGTAGTTGCCTTGGTTAATTTCTACAATAGAAGACCTTCCCCTCCTCCTCCCCCCCCCCTTTGTGCTCTGTTTTGTCCAGTCTTTTTGTGCTCTGTCCCTAATCTTTTTGTGCTCTGTTTTGTAATTCATCTTTAAGAATGATCGATCCATCCTTAGAACTGAGAGTCGGCAGTACTCTGATATATGTATCTATTTGTCCAAATCATAATTTGGTCAAAAAACAATCAATCAAACAAACAAACAAACTCACTCTTCTAAAATGTTCTAAATGAATCACAACCTTGATCTCGATATTCATTATTGAAATCCAAGTTTCAAAATTAGGATTGAAGAGAAACATAGTAGCTGTTATACACTTCCCATTAAGCTCCTCCTTCTTTCCAAAGAAAATCCATCCTGTTTTGAATAGTAAATTGGTGTTCAATAGGTTTTCTTATAAAAGAAAAAAAAAGGGTTAATTCATCTAGTTCATCCATCCATTATCTCATTATTGATTTTAAATTGGGGTAAAACTCATTTTCTTCTTGATTGGACATCAAGGACTGTGATTAAGTTCGGTATTGATTTGAAGTATGTTCCTAAATAAAAAGTGTGAACCTAAAATTAGAAGGTTATAGTTAAGTAGTTTGGGAATGATTGATGAACTTAAACCAGGTAATGCTTATATCCAATCATTTTTCTTCATAATGGAATTTTTCAATTGCTTTTTGGATTATGTTTCTTAATCTCCTTGTTCACTTCTCATATTAAACCTTAGTTCCATTATTACTCTCATTTTATTTTCTTATTTGGTAATTTCTATTAGTCTATCTTTTATTATAACATTAACACTATTATAATAGGTCAAATGGTTGGAGATATGAGTTGAATTTGACCATTTGTGCTTAGGAAATTATTGAACTAATTTTTATTTTGGTTAAGGTATGCTTGAATATTTGGTTAGGGGACCAACTTTCTCCATTGCCATGCTAATTAATGGTTTGATGCATAATGATTAGTTTTTCCTTGATTTAAGGGCTGACACATTCTCTTTCCTTGATGTTCAACTCTTTAAATTTGAAATCAAATTTTGCAACTGCCTTTAATATCCAAACAATATGTATTCTCTCAGGTCTAAAGTGAATCTTACTATTTCTTTCATGGGAATTTTTTTCAAGTATATATAGTAGTTTTAATGGTAGCAGTTTAGTATTCATATGAGAATTAACTTTATATATATATATATATATATATATATATATATATTATAACATTATCAAAATTCTTATTTTCTACACATATTTTGCATAATAAAGTAATTTTATTCATTATTGAGCCATGCAGGTCTTAGCATAGGTGGAGGATCATTTCTTCTACTTGTTGGGAGTTTCGGATTGTACAAAGGAGTCAAAAAAAGGAGGGAGCTCATTCGCAAACAAAAATTCTTTAAACGAAATGGTGGTCTATTACTACAGCAACAACTATCTTCTAGTGAAATTGTTGAAAAAACAAAAATTTTCACATCTAAGGAGTTAGAAAAAGCAACTGACAACTTCAACAAGAGCCGAATTCTTGGACATGGAGGTCAAGGTACAGTTTATAAAGGCATGTTAAATGATGGAAGAATTGTTGCAGTTAAAAGATCAAATTTAGTTGATGAAAGTCAACTAGAGCCATTCATCAATGAGATTATGATTCTCTCTCAAATCAACCATAGAAATATAGTTGGGTTGTTCGGATGTTGTTTGGAGACAGAGGTGCCTCTATTAGTTTATGAGTTCATCTCCAATGGATCCTTACTCCAACTCATCCACGATCAAAACAATGAATTCCCATTCTCATGGAGCATGCGTTTGCAAATTGCTGTAGATGCAGCAGGAGCACTAGCTTACTTGCATTCATCATCTTCCGTACCCATTTATCATAGAGACATCAAGTCAAGTAATATTCTTATAGATGAAAAGTATAGAGCAATAGTGTCAGATTTTGGGACATCAAGGTCCATTTCCATTGATCAAACTCACTTGACCACCCACGTGCAAGGGACTTTTGGTTACTTAGATCCTGAATATTTTCAATCAAGTCAATTCACTGATAAGAGTGACGTATATAGTTTTGGAGTTGTTTTGGTTGAACTTTTAACAGGAAAAAAGCCGGTTGCTTGGGCAAGTTCCGAAGAAGAAAAGAGTTTGGTGGTACATTTTATTTTATCATTGGAGGAGAATCACCTATATGATATTCTTGATGACCGAGTTAGGAAGGAAGGTGAGAAAGAGAAAATTATGGCAATGGCCAACCTTGCAAAGCGGTGCTTGAACTTGAGTGGCAAGAAAAGGCCTACAATGAAAGAAGTGACCTTTGAGTTAGAGAGTATTAGAATGTCTTCTTTGCCTAAAAATTCTCAACAAGATATTCTTGATGAGGATAAATACGGTATAGTGGATGAATACGGTATAGTGGAAACAATGAGGCCTTTGGATGGTGCTACAACTTCGTGTTCAATAGCCTCAAATTTGAGTTGTGGGAAATCATTTTCCTCATCTGATTCTCAACCATTTATGTATAACATAAGATGATTAATAAGCTATGTACAATTCTTTATTTTGCTTCCTACACAATGCTATTACTCATTTCTCCATAATTAATTGGTTTTCATCTATTGCATAGGGTAATGAAGGCACCCTCCAAGTTAGAAATTTGTCATTGCAAATTAATCATCTTAAATCAACTGGCAGCCATAATTCACTGGTCTCATTTGAAAGAAGTTATCAGATTACTGATTACAAACTTTGTCTCCACCAAAATATCTTAAATTGTGAATTTTAATCTGAATAAATTTGGATCCCAGAACAGTTTAAAATAGGACTTTAAGGCAATGCTTCATTCAGATTGGCACAGCCCCTGGTCATCAGACTGTAGTCCACAATGAGTTCGGGGAGAAGTTTTTAGTGGACAACACAGCTGAAGTGATTCCTGCTAAGATCATGCACCATCCACTTTGTTAGCATTGGCAAACAATGTTCTAACTGTACCTTAGCCAATGCACTGACTTCTTTGTTCAGCATGGGCTCACAACTAAACTGAAATTATTGTTGATTATTTCTAGCATAGAAACTCTTGTTGTTGCCTCTATGATTCAAAATGAAATTATTGTTTCTATTGTTGTGTGGGACACATGCTAAAACTCAAGAACTTAAGCCTATTATAGACTCCCAAGTTCTCAGTATCTTCTCAAGTTTTCCTAAGCCTTGAGGGCATGTGCTGCTTGAGCACTTGGTACTCTTTGATGGTGGTTGATGTGGATGTTCTTGTCCTCCTCAAATCAGGCTAATCAGCTGTTTTTTAACAGTGACATATCCTAGTAAATGACGGGCTTGTCAATTGCTTATAGTTTTGCTATTGAAGTTGAGTGTGATCCTGGGACATTTCACCATGGATGATAAGGATGTCTAGTGCCTTTTATAACTCTTCACTTGTTAAGTGGTCCATGCTTCTTGATAAATTGAGGCATGAGTACTCTTCTTACATTACATTATAATACATGACTATGCAAAACTTTCAACATGTAGCAACTTGGTTGCGTACCTAAAATTCAAAATTTTAACTTAGTAAAAGTTAGAACCCGATCGAGTTTTCATTTCTTATAAATAAAAAAATTAAACATTTTAACCTAACAAAAAGTTGGGTACACCATTGAATTAAAATCATAAATAAAAGTTAAAATCATGATCATTGATTCTCATTTGTCTATGAAAATTTAAATTTAAAAAAAATATATAAATAATATAATTAATAAAGATATATTTATTTAATTTATATATTAATTTTTTTCCATTAATTATTTCTTATATATTATTATTTAATTTTAAATATCCACAAATAATTAAATATGAAAAGAAAAAAAAAGGTTTATCATTAAGAGAGAATGACTGGAGGGCGATATTGAAATTTTAATTATTATTACTATTAAAATCCATGTTTATGGAATTATTTTTCTCGTTTTAACATGTGTTTTGAAAAGTAAATTTTTTTTTTTAAAAATCTATTTTTAGATAGTTTATTTTTACATGATTTTCTCTAAATTAAATAAAATAAAAGAATCATGCTAAAAATCGTTTGAAAAACCGACCCAAAAAATAAGAAAAAATAAGGAAAAATGTAAGATATTTTTTGTTGGTAAAGTACTTCCAAATATCATGGAATAAAAAACCACATTTTCACGTGGTGGTCAACTCTCTAAAATTATGAGCAGCCAGGTCAAATGGGCAAGTTGAAATCCAAAATTATATTTTTGAACCATTCTATTTGTGCACGCACCCCTTGAAATGTGAAAGTGATGACTAGTCGTGGGTCAAGGCTGAAACTCAAGTTAGTATTTTTCAAAGAGTAAAGTGGAAAAATGGATGAATGACGAGTGGCAGATGTTGGGCCAATTCCCATACTCAATTTTTCAAAGGACCGCCATGGGACTGGAAGGAGTGGCCCTTAAGGTTAAGAAATCAACATTTCTGTTGAAGTCAGGTATTCAAATGAATTCCGTCGTTTGACCAAATGCCAGAACTTAGATCCAGAAGTTCAAATATGAGGGGTAGACTTTAGCATCTGTGGGCCTAACCACATCTCCTTCTCGGAAATTTCTCTTCCTGCAATCCCCACTTATAAAAAAAGGGAACATTGAGCTTCCATGGAGTTAAATTACACAAGGAACAATGATTGGGTCACTGTTGCTCCATCTCATCTCGATACTATGCTTGACACAAGCATCGGCAGCTGCTCCATCTCCGGCTAAACCAGGCTGCGAAGATCGCTGCGGAAACTACTCCATCCCCTACCCTTTCGGCATAGGCAAGGACTGCTACTATAACGAATGGTTCGCCATCAGCTGCAATAGTTCTTCTTCTTTCCCAACACCCCTCTTGAGTCATCCGAGGATCAATCTGGAGGTGCAGCAGATTTCAGTGGAATACCAAACTGTTTCAGTTCAAACTCCCATGCCTGCCTACTGCCAAAACCAGGAGGAGACCAACCGGACGTGGGACAGCATCGACTTGAAAGAAACCCCCTTCTTTTTCTCTGCAGAACGCAATAGTTTGAGGGTGATAGGGTGTGGGAACGCTGTCCTCGTCACCCGGAGTGGGGTTACCTTGGCGGGCTGCTCGTCCTTTTGCCAGAATACAACTAACAATTTTGTTGGTAATGGTGGTTGCTTTGGTATCAACTGCTGCCAAGCCACAATCCCATCTAACCTCAATTTTTTCCGTCTAAATACCACTGCTACTTCTTATTTGAGCAGTGAGTCGCCTTGTACGTTTGCTGCCTTGGGAAACGGATTCTCAACGGATCAAGCCTCTCCCCAGCAATCTTGGGCTTCAATCGAACTGACCTGGATGATAGAAGAAGCAGTAGAGGGCAGTCAGTGTCAGAAGAACACATTGAACGGAGCGGAAGTGGGAAATTATACTTACTACAATTGCTCCTGTCTGCCTTACGAGGAAGGCAACCCTTATCTACCCCTTGCTTGTCAAGGTATGCACAACTCAATCCCATAGTCTTATCCATGATTTGCTTACAATTACAAAAGATGGTGACATTTTCAACTTATATATATTTTTTTCCTTATCTTAGTTCCGGAAGTATGCAAGAACTGCGCCGAATGTCGCAAGGACCCCGATGGCAGTTTCTCTTGCGTGGTTAGAGGTTCAACTTCAACTTCATCCACTTCTCCAAAGCCTTTGATTCTAGGTAATACTGATTTTCTCATGATATTTTGAAATTGATCCTATTTCCTTGAACAATGGGTTGATACTCAAGCTTTTTCTTTTGGCATAGTTAATTCATGATTTGAGGTCCCCTGATTTCAAATATTTCTTTATTCTGATTATAAAGAGGTAGATGATGCAAAAACCATGACATGTGCCATGGGACAAAACCAAATTATGGATCTAGGGTTTGGTTATTGCGAAAATCAAGAACAAGGGCAAATTCAAATTAACATGAATTATAGTATAATGATCCATGGTTCCATATGACATGTGACAATATTTTTTCTTGATGGTACTAAAGCATTTTCCCTTCTATTGCTGACTCTATATAAATATATATTCAAGTAAAGTAATTTTCATTCATTATTTTTTTACCTTGCATGTCTCAGCTTTGGGATAGGAGGATCGATATTTCTAATTATTGGTTCTTTCTGGTTGTATAAATTTATAAAGAAGCGAAGGGTTATAAAGTGCAAAGAACATTTCTTTAAACGAAATGGTGGCTTATTGTTGCAACAAGAAATGTCTTCGGATAGGATTGCTGTTGAGAAGACAAAAATTTTCTCTTCAGAAGAATTGGCAATAGCAACGGAAAACTTCAACAAGAATCGAATTCTTGGGCAAGGAGGACAAGGAACGGTATATAAAGGTATGTTAATTGATGGGAAAATCGTGGCAATTAAAAAATCAAAGATAGTTGATGAAGACCAATTGGAGCAATTCATTAATGAGATTATGATTTTATCACAAATAAATCATAGAAATATAATGAAGTTATTGGGTTGTTGCTTAGAAACCGAGGTTCCTCTATTAGTGTTTGAGTTCATCTCTAATGGAACTCTCTTCCAACTTATCCATGATAAGAACAATGAATTTCCATTTTCATGGGAGATGCGATTGCAAATAGCAGCAGAAATTGCCGATGCAATTACATATTTACATTCAGCATCTTCTGTACCCATATATCATAGAGATATTAAGTCTTCAAACATACTTTTAGATGATAAATATAAAGCAAAAGTATCTGATTTTGGAATATCAAGGTCGGTCTCTTTAGGTCAAACCCACTTGACCACCCTTGTACAAGGAACCTTTGGCTACTTAGATCCAGAATATTTTGTAACAAATCACTTTACTGAAAAAAATGATGTATATAGTTTTGGCGTTGTCCTTGTTGAATTGTTAACTGGTCAAAAGCCAATTCCTTCAACAAGATCGGAAGAAGAAAGAAGCTTGGTTGCATATTTTACATCATCATTGGAACAAGGTCGTCTATTCGATATCATTGATAATCGTGTTATGAAGGAGGGAGGAAAAGATGAGATCTTAGCCGTTGCTAACCTTGCAAGTCGATGCTTGCACTTCAAAGGAAAGGAAAGACCCACCATGAAAGAAGTAACAAAGGAGTTAGAACATTTCAGAACATCTTTTTTACCTTTCAGTCATGTACCACAAAAAATCCACAAGGGTGAATCCATGGTAACTGAAATGACGGGGCCTTTGGATGGCACTTCTACATCGACAGAATGGTTTCAGCATGACAAGAAATCATCTTCATATGATGTATAGTCAACGATTTTGCTTAAATTCAGACATTATGATAGGAAAGATTTAGATATATGCTTATGTTTCTCTTGTGTTGTAATACATTAAGGCTACTGAACTATGTCTTAGCTGCATTTATGAACCTTTTCTTCCATCAATTTGGTTTCCAATATCTAAGGTAAGGAGATTTTGATGTGATAGAATAATTAGGAGCCTCCATTAATCTGATCATTTTAAAGTTAGCCACCATATATAGCATCATGCAAATTTAATTCACATCTACATAAAATTAATTTTGTGGATCATTTAAAGACCGGGTCTATCAATCAAACCTAGGGATGGTAAGGGAGTAATCTTGAGATTTTTTATTCAATTTAGCTATGAAGTAAAAAAAAAATATAGAGAAAGGAATTAGAGTTTGGAAAGTCTTAGTCAATTAATTAAGAGTTTTTTGTGTAACAAATAGAAATTTTCAAAAAAAATTTACAATGTTCTTAATTAAACTTCTCATATTTATTCTAATAAACAATTTAATTTGGATCATCAAGTCTATGATTAATTACTAAGAAATTTATATTTCCAAATGGTTTCAACACGAAAGTAATAATTTTTAAAATATATGTTTCTAGTGGGTTGTTGGTAGCTAGTACAGTTGGAGGTGGGACATAAGGACAATGAGATGTTTAGACTCGAGGGAGAGAAAAATGGACTAGAGGAGAGTAAGGGAGAGTGAGTGACAAAAGTCCTTAATTGGAAGTAGAGAATAAAGCAGCACTTGACAAGGACTCTTGATGTTGAGCTCTTAGGGATTTTAAACTATGAGCTATTATAATCCTCTTATATATATGTTCTTTACAAATGAATCTTTGGACCTTTTGAATAGGCCCAAAGTTATAGAGACCCAAGCTTGAAGTCGTCCATCCAATTAGAAACTTTCACATACTCATATTAACAAGAGAGCTCTTGCACCAATATCCTTATGCTCTTGGTAAGTCATGGCATTCAATGACAATAGGTGCCTTAGAAGCGACATGCCCCTCTTCCTTTAATTTGGTCAAAACAAATTTGATGCATCTATAATCTATCCTTGTCTTGACAAACCTCCACCTCCATTCATCAAAACAATGTCATGAGTATATCCTAAGAACTCAATAGAGGGAAGGCCAAGCTCACCCACCACCAAGATGCACAAGGTCCAAGTAGGACCTTATAAGCCATTCTCCCAACTCGAGTAGATTTAATGGCATCAGGATGCCTTATCCTAAGTGAAACGTTTTCAAGGGAGTATGAAGACTAAGTAGAGAGGCTATAGGGTGATATCGATTTGAAGGCATCCCTTACCCTTTATGAAATGAGAGAGATGTGTGTCAACACCACCCATACAAGGGTAAAATCAATGCTCCCTCATGGGGGAGTTGGTTATCGCCTACTTTCTATGAGGGATCTAGTTGTCACCAATATTTTTGGGAATCTAGGTTGACCAATCTTATGAGACCACCTTAATGAGCTTGAAAAGGTCGCCCTTATCTTTTTAATCAAATAATTAATAGAATCCTGATCCATTATAAATGAGCATCTATTAAGGTAGGGTTGCCACTATTGTAAGTGTGCATTCCAACATAACATGAGTTGCATCAATGCACTTATGCAACAATGAGGGACTAGGGTTGCAACTTGGTTAGGCTAGGTTAGGTTGATAGCTAACCCATGTCCAACTTGAATTAAGAAACAATCAACACTATTCCAACACAAATTCAACAAGATAAGAAGTAAATAATTACCCAAGCCCAACACAACTCAACTTTTAACCTAAAGTATTCGACTTAAGTTCAATCTAACCTTATTTTATTGAACCCGGGTTAAATTCACGTTAGTCAAGTTGTTTAGGTTGTATAATTCAAAATCTATCAACAATACTTTTTTAAACTTTTTCTTAATATATCTATAGCAAATGAGCCCAAATTTCAAGATAATAAAATAAATTTATATATATATATTTAAATGAAAACTTATATGATGTAATTATAATTTCATATTTTTTATTTAAAAATTTTAAAAGAAAATGAGTATTATTGTATACGATAACAAACATTATAAACTTTTTTTAAAAAAAAAAAAAAAATTAATTCAAGCTTGGATTAGGCTTGGGTTATCTAAATTTTGGCCTGATCCAACCCAAATTAAGCTTGGGTTGAAAAACTTAACCCAAGTTTAATCCAAGCATTAAAAATAATTATCTAAACTTATGCAAACATCCCGTTGGATTCGAATTGAGTCAAGTTAAATGTCCAAGTTGCACTCTTATTCAAGACATGCATAATCATGTAAGCAGAGAATCATATGATACATATAACAACACGTTACTTATGATCCTACTTATCATATTGGAACATATGGTAGGGATGGATAGGTCGAGTCTACAAAATTCGACATCAACACCATAACATTAATATTAAAATTTTCATTAAACATAAAATAATTTTGTACATAAATCAAAATAGTGATTACTTTTCATATTAAATTCTTCTTAAGTTATAAGCATTTTTTATAAAATTATCCATGTCCAAAAGCTTTAATATTGAGTTTTTTTTTTTGTTTTTAATGCTTTTGACTTCTACCCAATACAAATAGGTTTCCTTTTTTATAACTTTAGTTTCCACAAATATGACTATTTTTTCTTTAAATGCCAAAAAGGGGGCCATATTAGAAAACAAATGGAATGGTCTTTTCGGACCGGGCCCGGGCCCGGGCCCGGGCCCATAAGAATTGGGCCCATGAGAGCCCTTTACGGCTTTATCACATCGCCCTCTCTCATTGGCAAGTTCATCAGATCCAACATCGAGAAACAAAATTGTATTATGGAAAAATGGAAAAGAATATCAATACTTATCCACGCGCTCTTCTGAAAGTTCGCAGCACGCTTGAACCACAACTCCTGGTCCCACATGGGAACGCCACTTTAAACGCGCCCTACAGCGCGTGGGAAAAAGGAAAGGATTCGACGCGCTTGAGGGATCGTTTCCCACAATCGCCTGCAAACGAACTCAGCCTCTTATCCTGCGACGACTCGTCGCCTTTGTATATCAACTACACCATGTCTCCTCCGCTTCATCCGATTTCTGTGCAACAACTCCCATCTCCAGTCCGTTGACTCGTCATCAATCGTTCTCCTCCGTTGATTTCAACACGGTGATTCGGTGTTAGAGTCGAATCGCAAATTCTTATTCTGTATCCATTAGGGTTAGATACTTAGATCTGCATTGTCTCTTCTATTTATATTTTTTTAATTAATTTTTGTTTAACTATACATATTTATTGATTTATGTTTTTGGTTTGAAGGTGTTAGAATGGAACCTATGGATATAGTCGGGAAGTCCAAAGAGGATGCTTCTCTGCCAAAAGGTTTGTTTTTTCTTTTTCTAATTTCTTGTTTTCATTTTTTTGGTTAATTTTGAGGAATATGATGGAAAATTCTTGCATGTTTTTCATGTTTACGTTTTTTTTTCTGATTTTCTGGGTTAAAGGGTTCATCTTTTTGTGAAATTCGATGGGTTAATCGCTTCAATTTTATGCAATAATTATTAGATGTTAAAAAAAAATTGTAGTAAAATTGAAACAGTGATTTTTCTTTTTCTTTTTTGATAAATTGATTGATTTTCCAGTTAAATTAACTAAATTTCACCAGTCAGTGCTTAATAAATTGTTGCCAATTTTCATTTAATATATTTGTCAACTGAATTGGATGAAGCGAGGACTGAATCCGATGAAATACCCTGTGAAAAAATTAAATTAATTTTTTTTTTTTTAAGTTAGTGGTATAGGTGGATGCTTAAGTGGGAAAATTACAACTTTAGTGTATTTACAAATTTAATTTTATCAGACTCAATGCTTGAAAAGTTCTAGAAGTGGTTATTAAGGTTTATGGATGAACTGGCCATTCATTATTGGAGATATTCCTTTTTTTTAGAGTTGGAAGCTTTATGTCAATGACAATCCCTTGCACAGTGAAAAACCTTGGAAGCTTTATGTTAATGATGATCTCTTGCACGAAAAACCTTCTTGTAGTGTGGATGACAAAGGGGATGAAGAAAAGACAAAGGAAGGATTGGTGCATGGTTCCTTATGTTTATTTTGGTGCATTTGGAAAGAGTGTAATCAAAGAATTAGAATATTCTGTAAGGAAGAGATGCCACAACAATTGGAGTTGTATGGGGTTGGAATGGGGATGAAGATTGCCACAATGTTGATTTTCCTTTTTTGGATAGGTAAAACAAAAGAGAATATTAAAGGAAAGGGGGGGCCATAAGGCGTTTCAAAGCATACAAGAAGTATACAATGAACAGCTAATGGCATAACCAGTTGATATTGTATGTAAAATTGCATTGGAGAAGGATTTTCTATTAAGGCCAAACCAAGTCTTGTTGGACGTTTTGGGAGGTAGGGTTTTGAGGCTGTGTGATGGAGGGCAACTCTGCCATTGTGATTTCCTGGGTTGGAGAGGGAGCTTAGCATGGTGGCAGCATGGGTAAATTATGTGGAAGATTAGAGACAACATTGTTGGACCAGAAATAGCCATTGAGGCCTAGCTCAAGTGGTAAAGGTTTGGGGAGGGTTTGTGGAAGGTTCCACATTCAAGTCCCAATGGGGATAAAAAAATTTACCGATTAAAAAAAAAAAAAAAAACACAAAACACTGCTGGACCAGGAATAGCAATTAATTGTAACTGCTTTTCTTTGACTAGATAGTTTTCCTTTCATCCCTTGGTGGAATTGGCATTATATTGCCATACTCTTGTGTTCTTTCTTTGTTTTATCTCAAGTCTTGTCTTTGAGTCTCTATTGACATTAACCATATTTTACACTTACTGATGTATTTAGTTCTTATAAACTAAATATGCATTTAGTTTAGTTGATGTAATATCTAGTCAAGCAGTCAGGAATTATTAGCAGTACACAGACTCTTACGTTATAGTATCATCTTATTATTTTAGGCACCAGACTCAAGAATCGTCTTATTCTATAACGAAATGTTGAAAGACGAGGCTATCTTGAGAAACTATGTTAAGAAGTTGCACCATGTTCTCCCATGTTGTGACCAGAAATGAACTATTAATCTATGCATGTGTTTTGATTCATTTAGTCATTACCTGGTTTGGCACTTATTTAGTTTGATGTTATACCACTTAAATTAGTTTATTTGATTGCTTATGCAACTTCTGATTTCTCTTCAGCTACTATGACAAAAATTATCAAGGAGATGTTGCCCCCAGATGTACGTGTTGCAAGAGATGCTCAAGACCTTCTGATTGAATGTTGTGTAGGTGAGTAGATAAGAATGGAAATCCTTTATGTATATCAACTTTTTACCTATTGGTTTTCATATTACTGAATGTTTTTGTCCATAATAGTTGGTGTTTGTTAGTTTGGTAGCAATTTATTTAAATATTTTTCTTTGATAACTCAGCTCCCTCTTTATATGCAATGCAAGAGAAGACACCAGGAACAGTCACTGCTATGATTCTTGAAAAACTGTGATTGCCCCATCTATATGCCCAATATATTGGGGCCACATTCTAGAAGAATTTCTAGGGGCATATATGACTGTAGTTATTCATCCTTGGGTACATGGTTTGATACATATGTTGGATTTGCTCTGACCTTTTCTTTTTTTTTTTTGGCTATTTTTTTGGGAGAAAAAAATTGCATTAAGATCTAAGTTCCATCAATGTTTTTTATATTGATAGAAATAGGGAAGAATTCCTATTGAATCAATGTGAGCCTTAAAGTTAAGTTTAAAAGTTCCTTGCTCAGCTGATGACTTGATCCTTGGTTGGTGGATTAAAGTTGGAATCAAGACTGACCGGGTACATTGGAAGGGAAGTAACAGAAGAATCTCTTGCAGTGTTATCAAAGGTGATCGCTTGGGTCACCTAGGCCATCAGGCCAGGCAGGGTAGATAAAAGTCACCTTTTCAAGACCTAGGCAAGGCAACTTCAAAGAGGCAACGCCTAGGCAATCACCTTGGGATAAGGCACAAGGCATAGAGGCGAGGCCTTTGACCATGAATTAAGATTAAGCATACTTAGATTATAAGTTCATTCAATCTAATATTGGATTAAACAAAGTATAAGATAAAATTTTATATTATCAATCATAGAAATAATAAGATGGAGGGTTATCAATCTAGTCTTGATGGAAGTAATGACAATTTTAATTTCAATAATGACTATGATGATGATACCTAAAGCTTCTCTAGAATGTTCAATCTCTTATTTTGTGTTTTATTTTGCTTTTTAGATGTTTGAAAAATTAGAATATACATTTAGATAGGATGAATATCTTTAAACAATATGATGTTTTTTATAATATGGGGTACAATATTTAACACTTTCAATAATTATTACTATTTTGTTAATTTATAAGACATCATGAGTAATGAAAAATTAATAATATTGATTGTTGAAGACAACACTTATATTAGTTAAATATCGAATAGGTAAATATATGTATATTTTTTATCGCCTTACTATAGTTAGGCTATCGCCTTGTTTTTCGCCTTTCGCCTTAGACTAAAAGGAGTCTTATTGCTTTGATATCACCTTTTGCTTTTGACAACACTGATCTCTTGTGCTTTTGAAACTGTCAATTGTAAACTTGAAGGATATTTAGGTAGACAGCACTAATCTTTGGGATAATGCGGAAGGTTAGGTCCTGGGTGTGTATTTTTGTTGAGTTTTTTGGTATACTCAAAGGTTGTGATTTTCGCAGTTTGAGATTAAGGCTTTGTAGACTTCAATTTTCTGAAATTAAAAGGAAAATATCATTACAGAACACAAAGTGCTTCTTCAAAATATGGACCCAAAGTGACCAAAAGAGTCCTCAGTCTCTAAGGGATATGAACCAATGTTTTCCCCTTCCTCTCATCAATGTTAGTTTGAGATTAAGGCTTTGTAGACTTCAATTTTCTGAAATAAAAAGGACAATATCATTACAGAACACAAAATGTTTAATTAAAATCTGGACCAAAGGTGACTAAATCTCATCAATGAAAACCTTAAGGTTAGGAATGATAAAGACCAAGGTGCCATGTGAATAGCTAGAGTTTGACCTGCGCGCAGTTTGTTCAAGCTCTTTTATCAGTTTAGTTGAATTTTGCTCAAGCTTGTTTTAAGTCTTTTTCTTTTCCATTTGATCTAAGCCCAACCAGCACCAAGCTTAGTTCAGGAAGGCGTGTAGGGACTAATTTAGATGTTAAAGCTTTACTTTAGCAACTCTTAACCTTAAAAAGCAGTGTAGCCTACAGAAGTAATCTTTCTCTGGCAGAAGAAAATTCCCACCCCAAGAACACTTCCAAGCCACTCATAATCCCACTTGAGAACCAGACCCTCCCACTCTTCAGAGAACCACACTTCTGAACCAAATTAGTGCTTCCACAGCAGAGCTCTCCTCTACAATGGTTTCCTTTTCTCAGACCCTTAAGTCATAATTTACAAATTTGTGTGCTCCTCTTCTGGTCACTCCAAAACTTCTTCTAATTTGGAAAGCTACTAAGCCAGGTTAGTGAAGCCAACATAACATGTGTTAGAAGGGTACCAACCAGAGCTAGCCTGCCTCCTGATGCAGATTCATTCTTATCTTCTATCATATCAATTTCCTTTCAATGCACTTAATGAATTACCAATTGGCATAGCTTTGAGAAGGGGACATCAGTGGCCACCTGTCATGGGATGGCAGAAGGCAATCCACCCAGCAGATCAAATTTAAGGCCAAAAAAAAACCAATATCCCCATTTCACAAGTAGACAACAATTGCTTATCCTCAAATTTATTCTAGGATTGTAACAAACCCACCCCGCCCCACCCCACACACACATGCATACTCACCCACCCACCGAAGAACTCTTATTTGGTCCCTAAACACACCACAAAAGGTTATTGTATTGTATTGTCATCTTAAGGAATAAGGCGATTAGTAAAATAATCTTTTTTACCACGTTGATCAGGTGGTCTTTTGTGTACTTCATGTGGCTAAGGATTTGCCCCTTTTAGCACTTTAAATGGACATATTATATTATCTTATCCTAAAACAAAAAGTAAAAATAAAAATAAAGGCACCCTGTACTTGCCCTTCCCCTTGTCAAAATCTTCCAACATCCCTCCTAAGGCTTCCATTGAGTTCCATTAGAAGCCTCCACAGCTCCATCAGTAGAATTAAAGGGGAGGTAGATAGTTGCAGAGTTCATATGTATGTTTGCTTTTTTCATCATCGTTTATAATAAACCACATTTATGAGAGAAGACACTGTTTGTTGTTTCATTTGATTCATGGCTACTTATGTTTCAAACCAGATTGTAATATTAATAGGTTCCAAAATTCACATTTAAGTTGTGTATTAGTACCAAAATTTCAAAAGGTTAAATTGAAAATTTTTCAGGTGACTCAAACACTGATTATTGGTACAAAGCTCTGAGAAATTAACAATTCAATCTAGGGCCTTGTGCAATAGTTGCCAGCTTTTATTATTAGTATGTGGCAACTAACATGTTTTTTTTTTCTTTTGAAAGGCAAATTAGAATAATTGTATTAGAATAAGCACCTAACAAAAATGGGGGCCACAACCCAAGAACACACAAATTATACAAGAAGTGCACAAACTGAGGAGAAAAAGAAATGCCTATAGCACTTACATTTTCTGTATTGATGAACTTTGCTTTCTCTGTTCTGTGCACTTGCAGAGTTTATTAATCTCATCTCCTCAGAGTCCAATGACGTCTGTAGCAGAGAAGAAAAAAGAACCATTGCACCTGAGCATGTTCTCAAGGCTTTAGAGGTTTTTAACCCATCCAATATCTCATGTTTTAGTTTTGCATTTGTTGAATGTATGGTTGTGTGTATTCTGCCCCTTTCTGGCTGGTCTTCTGTCTGTTATGAATATTTCCTGCAGCATATTTGTTTCACTTTCAACTGCTAGTTAACACACCAAAAAATAATTCACCTGACCAATACACCACCACCACCCCCTCTCTATTTAGAATTGTTAGGAAGGTAGTTCTTCAATTTGCTGACCGATATGTAAGTTCCTTCCGTTTTAGTGGGGAATGATAAATTTTGTTATCAGTAGGATTATGCATATGCTTGTAGGTCTTCACTAGATTTCTTTCTACTGATATGTGGTGCATATGCCTATGTAACCCATGATTGCCATCATATTCTAGAAAATTACACTAATACATTTGCTCCATTTCAGTATCTTTCTTGTGGATGATCAAAAGAGTAATCCATTTATTCTGAAAGTCCAGAAATGTTCAACTGTGCAACATCATTAACTAATGTTTCCTGCGAAGTATGAACACTACAGAGGTGGCCAGCAAGATTGTTGAAAGAGTAGATGAATCAATAAGTATTTAGTTCAAGAGTGTGTTTTTGTGTGTGGGTGTGTTAATAAGATGTGTGTGGTGCAGTTTTATCTCAGTTGAGCTTAAGGACTACAACCGTAAGGAAATGATACACCTACAGTCTAAATGAGATTGTAAGGCTTGTTTCAGAGTGGGAATAAAAATGATTTAAAATGAAAAAATAGTGAAAAAAAAAAAAATTAGAAACATATTTTCAAAAACAGGTTAAGACTGAATATTTTTAGCAACATATTCTCAATAACACTGAATATTTGCTGAAAAGGGAGTCATTTTTAGAAAACGTTAAAGATATGTTTTTTATGCTCCCATATTTCAGACCCTATGATAATAAAAAATGATGCAAAAATTAAAATAAAAAGGCAATAAAAATAAAACCGTTTTCACTTCCACTATTAAATAATTCCTAAGCTTCCTATGATCACATTAGATGGCTCTGGTAGGGTTTTCCTCTAGTCTGTAGCAAATGATGATCAACATGGCTCTCTCAAAAAGACAAATCTTGTAGCTGAGTCCTTACTAATATCAAATTAACAAAAAAAAAAAAAAAAAAAGTGTTTGTCCCTATCTTCACTCTATTATGATTCTTCAACCAGCACTCATATGCATATATTTTTAGCTGTGTGACTGTGTGTGTCCTCTCCCCTCCATATGGGCCCATAAGCACCACATTCTGTTCCCTGAGAAACGAAATATGCATTTAATATTCACATCTGTATGACCCTGTTGATCTGACAGCAATGCAATGGGCTGTGGGTGTTTAGAGCAGAGGGTAGGGTAGGAGAAGGTGTCATGCAATGTACAAATCTTCCTGTGCATACCAAAGAAAACAATATTGCACGCCATGTTGCTTTATATTTGTGACTAGTCTTATTTTCTGCTAGTCATTCTATGGAGGAGCTGTGATCATGCCAGTTCTGTTGCATGCATGCATCTGACACTCTTCTGCTTGTGTGTCCATGTTTGCTAATAATATCACTAATTATTGTCTCCCTTTGATAGAAACAAAATTAAGAGGGAGTTTGAAGGATGATCATCTAATATTTACGAGGACTTTTAGATGATTTTTGCACTAATCATTTTCTCCCTTTCATAAAGGCAAATTTAATGAGAGAATTTGAAGGATGATCAACTAATATGTATGGGGTGGACTTTTAGATTATCTACTTGAGGCCTGCTTCTGGCTTTACAGATATAAAATTTTTGGGATTAATGGACCCACACACCTCAGGAACCAACAGAACAAAAAATGTGGCATATGATATGTTTTGGCCTCATAAATACTTCTCTATGCTTTTAGGAACCAAAGAAATGGCACAACTTCTTGGAGACATTGGAATAGGTTGTTTTGTGTTAATTAGAGAAATGAGTGTAGTACACATACATGCATATTTGCAATACACATATTATTTACTGATCAAAAAAAAAAAAAAAACCATACGTGCATACGCTCACTGCGTGTATTTATGGGCTTAAGTTACAATCTTTGGGTTTTTCAGTTTTTACACTAGAGTATGTGTGACATATTGTATAATGATTTATACATGTGATTTAACTGTCAGGTTCTTGGATTTGGGGAGTACATTGAGGAGGTGTATGCTGCATATGAACAACACAAGCTTGAAACTATGGTAATTTTTCACTTCTTCATTCTCTGTACCCATAAATGAGTTTGACCTTGCACAAGAGTGTTTGTCTATCTATTGTTTGTTGTTTCCGGTAGTTGAACTCTGATTGCACCTTTAAAATACCACACACAAAATTTCTTTGATAATTCTTTTGGAAATGCAATCCAACAGGACACCATAAAAGGTGGGAAGTGGAGCAATGGAGCGGAAATGACTGAGGAAGAAGCATTGGCAGAGCAGCAGAGGATGTTTGCTGAGGCACGCGCAAGAATGAATGGTGGGGCCTCTATCCAAAAACAATCAGAACTTGACCCAAGTTTGGAGAGCTAATTTTAGGACTTCAATTTTCTTTTGGACCATAGGCAAGCATCCTTGAGTATCCCATATATTCTTCTAATCCCCCTTATGTTATGTACAAAAGCTCTTGCAAGAGTAGTGGCACCTATATGGACTCGCAGTTTATTTTTATTCTCTCTATGGATTATGCTTGTAACTCAATGTAATTAGTTTGAGTTTGTCCAAAATTGCCTCTGTTCCATACGTAATCACTTGTATGTGGGTGTTACTTTTATGATTACTCTTTTGAAAGGGGAAGATACCCTTGAGAACAAAATTGTATAGTGGAGGACTTCTTCAGTTTGCCATGTGTTTGAATCTCTTCTATTGGTGCTCACTTAAGAGCAAATTCCCAATGGGTTCCACTTAGGATGCCCTTTGTAGGACCATTCAAATGAGGGATGTTTTTTGGTGTCTCCCACTGGTGATTGAAGTGTCAATGTTGAAAAGGATGAAGGATAGAGGATGAAGGATGAAGGATGATGGGGTGTTAGCATCGCAGGTGGGTGATATGTGGACTCTACACCCAATATAAGGGGCGAAGTAACCCAGATGACTGTTACCACTAGAAGACATTGATGCAGAAGGGTGTGGTGAGCTTGTCTAGTGTGAATAGTGATGGCTCTGGTTTACCTGTGGCTTTAGTTCTCACTTCTCATCTTTGCATATATATAAACTGTCTTTTGGATTCAAGTCAAAAGAATCAGTCAAGAAAATCCCCACTCCCCCTACCCCACTAGAAAGTGAAATAACACAAGACATTGTCTCCTAAGATTCCTTTCCTCCATTTCAAAATACCTCACTCTCTCTTCTTGGCTGTCCCTATTCTCCCCTCCTAATACAGTTTGTGGGGCACCTTATGTTTCTTTTGTCAGGATTCTCTTCTCTACAAAGGACTAGAAACAAAGAATAAATGAAAGCCCCCACAAATCCATTAAAGAGAAGAAGCCAGAATCTGTCTCTGTTTTTTTCTCTCTCCCTCTTTCTCTTTCTATCATCACCCACCTTCTTTAAGGAGTAGGCTTCCCTCTGATTTGCTTTCTCAGATGAAGACAATCATGGCTAGGAGCAACTCTCAAGATTTCTCCTCCAAGAGACACTTCCACTGGACTAGGAAGGTTAGCAACGAAGATGACGAAACCCCAACCTTCAAATCCTCCTCAAACACTAGTGAGGATGACAAAAAGGAGAACGAAAAGGGCGTGGTGCAAGAGCCATCAGTGGCAGCTCCAGCTCCAGCTCAAGCTCCAGCACAAACACCTACACCAAAGAAGAAACTGCAGGCCGTTGCAGTTTCCAGGCTTCGATCGGTTCTCACCATTTTCGGCAGGAGCCGATCACAATTACCACATGGTCTCGGCCCCAGAGTGGTCGGTACTCTTTTCGGGAACCGACGTGGGCACGTACATTTTGCCTTCCAAAAGGATCCCACTTCCCAACCAGCCTTCTTGATTGAACTGGCCACCCCAATAAGTGGATTAGTCCGAGAAATGGCATCTGGGTTAGTTCGAATTGCATTGGAGTGTGACAAAGAAGAAGAGAAGAAGTCAGTTAGACTGCTGGAAGAGCCTCTGTGGAGGACCTACTGTAATGGGAAGAAGTGTGGATTCGCAACAAAGCGCGAGTGTGGACCCAAAGAGTGGAATGTTTTGAAAGCAGTAGAACCAATTTCAATGGGTGCAGGGGTTTTGCCTGGGGAAGGACCTGAAACTGGGTCGGATGGTGAACTCATGTACATGAGGGCCAAGTTCGAGCGAGTTATTGGGTCTAGAGATTCTGAGGCTTTCTACATGATGAACCCTGACAGCAATGGAGCTCCTGAACTTAGCATCTACCTGCTTAGAGTCTAAGTGGCCATGGAAGGAAGGTCTGAGCTACCAAATTTTCCCTTTGTGTTGTTGAGATTTTACAAGAGTAAACCCAATGATACTTTGCTTGGCTCTTGACCCATCAAAATGGAGCTCCACATCTCTCCAACCTTTTTCTTCCTTCTTTTTTTTTCTTTTTTTTTTCCTGTCAAAATGGAAAATGGGGTTATTGTTAGTTTGTTAGTTTTAGGGTGGGGATGGCTATACACTATAACTTGATGTTAGGTGGGGGGTGATGAAGGTGTATATGTATAAACTTTTCTCTTTTTTCCTTTCTTTAATCAATCCTTTCTCAAGTGATTAGACAAGGAGGCTAGTGCAGTCATGATTGTCTTTGCAATTTGGCTTATTCCATTTTCCATTCTTTTGCAGATTTGTCATATAATGGAGTGTTGATAGATGTCTTGCTTCCACCTTTACATCATTTCTCTCTCTTACTGTGAAAGTAAAACTATTTTAGAATTAAAAAAATGGCAGAACTTACCAAAAGGTAGTATAGTGCTGAGTACTTCATTATTGAGATCATAAACAAACTGCCTATACAATCTAGATATTGTATCTTTTTTCTATATGTGGTTAGCACTGGATAGTTTCAGCATCAATAAAGTTATGGTTGAACATCTTATCATGGTTTATAAGGGCATTTGACAAGGAGTCCACTACATGTAACCATTTGAATGTAACCTTTTCTACATAGGACCTTGCAAAATAATTATTTCAGTATTGAATTCCTTGTTTGTTTCTATCCCATTATGGTCACCAAGGATTTATTTTTATTTTTTTGTGATTTTATTTTATTTTATTTTATTTCTATAACTGAGGAATCTATGGTTGAACCTTTCAGATTCTTAGTGGGGCCTAACCCACATATACTGACCATACCCACCACAATAGATTGGATCATCTAGGATATTCAACCAGTGAAAGAAATTGATTGATGACTGCATTTTTATACAATTAACTTATGTGTTTCCATGGATAACTGTAGTTCTCTGTAAAGAGAACTATCTTGAATCAATTCCCTTTATTTTTTGGGAGGGTTTTTCCTTTTCCTCTTTCTCACTCTCTCTCATGTTCTATTTTGGCAGCTAGGGCCATGCATTCCATGAAAATTTCAGCATCTGGTCTAAAGTTTGTTCCAATCATTGATTTTGATGCACAATTTTGTGTGGTATGATCCCAAGAAATTTATTAAAGCCCTAATCATAGAAGTCCACAAAAGCAATATTACCCATAAAGAAAAAAAAAGGAAAAAAATAAAAATAAAGAAAAGGAAATTCCAACCCTGACAGCACTGCACAATTCTGCTTTTCTTCTCCATCTTGTTGACTGCCATGCTCTCATTGTTTGAGGGACTTACAAGGGCAGTTTTGTGATATTCAAAAGGTTGTTGTCCCTCCCCTAGTTTCAAGGCTTTCATACATTCTTTTTCTCAGGAAAGAAAAGGAAAAGAAATGAAAAGAAAAGAAAAGGAGAGAGGGGATTTCAGAGAGTGTGGGTTACAGCTGGGACAGGCAAATCCAATTGGGATAACAATTGCTAAAACCGAGGTCGTTTTGATCATCTACTCATCATTCTTTTAAGAATTTTTATTTTTTTTGCTTTTATTATTATTATTATTATTTGCTTGGCTTTTGGCCACTTGCTTTTATGGTATTAATTGCTGTGATGAAAGCACCCTTGCTTGCTTGCTTACCTCATTACTACTGCAACAGGTGCCCCTACCACTCTGCAAGTTCATACAGTACAGTGTAGCATGGATTGTTGTTTTGTAAAGAAGTACTGGAACAGACATGGGAAAGGAAGAAACATGCAGGGTGTCATGTTTGTTTCATGAGAAAATCAAGGAAAAAGATGTGTCCATGGTACTAGATAAGGCTGCATGTCATTTGATCTTAATAGTTAATGGTAAGATATATAATAAAGGGATCCAGGGATCCAAGTTGGACATCATAGATGATAAAATATAATGGTTTTCTATATTGGGCTAGGAACATGATGGTAGATAAACTATTGGATTGCTTTTGCAAAGGTCATGGTAAACAAGAAGAAAAATGACCGTTGAAGTAACCCAAAAAGCTTGCCTCATGGTCCAGCAAAATACCTGGAGATGTGTGGAATATTGTGGGAAACATGATTTTGATTTGATATAACAACCCTCAACATCAAAATGGTACTCAGCTTGCATTCATTGTTAAATGCTTATTGCTTTCCTCTCTCCTCTCTCATGTATATGAGCCATGGTCTATACTGAGTCTACATGCTTGTATTATCAAATTGAAATCACAAAGGATTAGTGAATGTTCATGGTTTTCTTTTTTAACTGTCTATGGCTATGGAATCCGTTGCTTTGTTTCCCATCTGAATGTGTTGTAAGTAGGCATTTACTGTACAATTTTATTGGAAAGATGGTGAAACACCATCCAGAAACCATCTAAGGGCAACCGCCTGGTTACTGTAAGCTGTGGGCTATTGCCCATCCCTAAGAAGCTTGGAAAATTGATGGTTTGTTATCATAGTAGTATGGCTGAGGGCCAAGTTCAGGCCTGTCTAAAGGGGCCTGTGAATCCAGGTCGCCATGAAGACTCTAGGCACTTATCTGATTTATGACAATCTGGTTTCTTAACTATGAGCTTGAGCATAGTGATACAGAGCAAGGTTTGATCTTCATCAGAGTTGGGTAAGAAGGGTTTATTGTTTGAAAGGTGATGATATAGATCATTTTCACCTTTGAACAAAGCAAGCTTTCTGTTTAGAAGTTCTTTCTTTGTTGAAAGGAAAATAAGAGTCGATATCTTGAGACTTCAGTGTGGCATTACAATGATATTTGAATAGACTTGTTATGTTTCACATATCATTTTCTTCACATGAATCCATAGTTGAAACATCATCATTACAATGTGCCATCATATCGTGTGATGCCCATGAATGTGTCCTATTAGGGTACAAAGTCTAGTGCCATTGGATTTATGTTCTGCAAGAACAGAACAGGAAGATTTATTTAGTTTTTGGTTCAAAAGATATATCATGTTTGTCTAAGAGAATAATTATTTATCTAGCACCTTCTGAATGAATTCATTTGTTATGGTCCAAATGCACCTTAAAGAAAGCAACTGAGAAGGACCTAGCAATGTTTGATCAGCTTTGTTTTATTATCTTGTTGCAGCAGCATGCTAATGAAAAATGAAACATTTCATAATGATTGATGTAACATGCTGCTGAAATAGGCTAAAATGGTGGATAACTCAACAAGATTCAAATTTAACTTTTGCATGAATTTATGCACTCACTGATAGAGAGAGGTGTCAAGAAAAAGAGTACAGGTCTTTTCCAAAGATTAGAAAGCAAGGTAGAACTAGACTAGGAGGGGAAAGTACACAATGGGGAAGCAGAGAAAATCTTGAGTCAAGAGGAAGATCATTGATTTTTCTAATGGATTGCAATAAGAATGATTTCGAACTCCCCCAGTGAATAACTCAAAACTTAAGAAGGTAGTATTTAATATTTCAGTGCAAGAAATATTATCTGCCAAATTGCCAATGCATTATTGGAAGACTGATAGGGACCCAAATGAATGAATAATCTAGAATGAAGCAATATATTAAACTATTGGAGTAACTTATTTCAAATGGTAATCAAATGAAAAATGCTCACATATAATGCTAAAGAAAGAAATATTTATAATTTCATTTTCACTAATCTCAAATGCCCTAATAGCTCGAAGTAAGGCAGCGGTGTAAAAGGTTGGCTCATGAGATATGGATTAATGACCTAAAGTGAAGAAATCAGTTTAGAAAAGAATGACATAATAAGCAATACAAATCTCCTTTATGGAGCTTGGCTGATCACATGAAATAAAACCAGGAGGAACACTGCCTACCAAGCTATATCTTCTTCCATGTTGAGCAAGCAAGCTTGTCTTAAGGAAGAAAAATCACAAATGAAAAGCCACTGTCTCCGCACCTTTTGATCACATATCTGTCCTTTTCTCACTCCCTCCTTTGCCCTCTTTTCCTGCTTTACCGCTTCAAAGCGTTGGCTTTTGATGAGTAAAAACCCGGCTGGTTGATGCAATTGATCATGTGTGGTCCGAACATGAACACAAACCAGAAACATGGATATGCAAGCTGCATCAGTTGCAGAAAAAAAGAAACTGATACTTGTACATTAAAGATAAAAAGAGTTATGGAGGCCTATTAGATTTTCAAATGGGAAAAATGGTCCCTTTGATAGGGAGCTGTCTACTAATTCTTTTGATCGGGACAATACATACATGCTTACATACAAGTATAGTCACATATACATGAATATATACATATATGTATGCATAATTCTTTTGAACCGGACTATTTATATGCATGTACATCCTCTTGAAGCAGCCAATACTTCAAGGGACCTGTACCTGAAGAAGCAATGGTAGGAAAATATCACTGTACCTGAAGAAGCATTGAGGGAGCTGCAGCAGGCTCGGAAATGACATGGCTTCTTGTTTTTCTCCCATTTAAAGTGGCCACTGAAGGGCTGTTAGCTGTAGTTATGTCCCAGAAACTTCGTTTCTTAGCTGTTGGTGCTGGAGACAGAAACCGATGACTTGGGCTCTTCAACTCACCACCAGTTGGTTCCTTAGGGCGCAAGCTCGCTCTTGTAACAACCCTCTTCACCCCTTGGCCTACTACAACTCCCTCTGATTGTTTTCCACTTTTCCTTGAAAGGTCGCGTATAAAATCATCCTTCTGCTTTAGCTGAAACACATGATCCTTTTTCATTCTCTCCATTTCTGCTTCTAATGCCTTCACAGTCCGCTGAAGCTCTCTAACTGTCTCCTCTGCTCCTTTTCTCTTCGATTCTGGTGTGAAACAGTTTCCAGCTAAGAAGGAGGATCTGGGTTTCCGTTTTTCATTTGGTTGAATAGAAGATGGAGGAGACAACAGAGATGTAACTGAAGACGGGGTTGGAGAGCAGTTTGCAGCCAAGGACTGTGCTTGAAGGGTTAGAACTTTCTGTTGCTGGCGTGCAAGCTGTACTCGTAATTCTCTGTTCTCTTTCTGCAATTCAAGTAATAGCTTGGCCTGATCAGCTTCAGATTCAGGTAATTGCTGTATTTCTTCATTGGTGTCACATGCCTGCAATTGTATAAGATGACAGGAAATATTGTTTACTAACAGCATCTACAACAGAGACAAGAATTGCTTTTTAGTTCAAGGAAAGACATTTGAGAATGGGAAACATTGAAATCATTCCATCATTTTGTCAGCTACATACTAAAAAATCAGTTCGCTTAGTGAAAAAAATGTAGTGCATAATTCAGAACTGTTTTAGAAAACGAAGGGGATGTGGTTGCAACAAGTGTAACATAGAATAATAATGCAAAACTGATAAACTAAGAGGATGAACCTTGTTCCGGATCTCCTTGGCTCGATCAGCCCAGTGAAGGGTGTTTTGAGTTTCTCCAAATGAGAGGTTGCTTGGGCTAATATTGGCAATCATCACAGTGTTGCAAGCTCCTCCTAAAGAGTCCTTGAGGAGTTGGGTGAGCTTTGAATTCCTGTAGGGTATGTGCTTCTTCCCTTCCACAAGGGCATTGATGCAGCTGCTCAGTGCAAGGAGCGACCTATTTATGTTGGCACCCTCAAGTGATCTAAGCGTCCTCTGGTCAGTTGCAAGAGCTCTTTCAGACCCAGCAAGATCAATCAGTGACAGCTTCCCCACCCGATTAATGATATTCATAGAAGCATCTTTAATTTTGTATTCAACCACAACCTGAGTAAAACGTATCACAGAATAAAACAAATTAAAAATTCAGAACATAAAATTATAATTGGAAGTACATGAAATAACAAGGTCTTAAGTCTCATAAGCACCTGCAGAATAGCATGGGACCGTGAAGAAGTTTCATTGACACGGGTTGGTTCAGTAGTTCTGTTTAGGTTTCCTTGTTGAAGCAATGCCATCACCTGTCACAACCCAAACACTGATTCAATCCAACAGTCTAACCATCTATCTATGTCATCCTAAAAGGGAATAAGAAAATTACCTCATCTGTAGAATAAGCTCTGTATTGTGTAAGACCTGCTGCTACAATCCCCTGCAATGTATTTGAACCATTTTTGTCTCAGTTTATCATTCAAGTTATTTCTGTGTGAGAAATGATCAACAAAACAACAAACAAATGCAAAAATGTAGTAGATATTCTTCTGAATCATTCATGAGGAACGACGAAATAGGAAACAGACCTGTTTATCTTCTCTCAGGACAAGAGGCCTTCCAGGGGCAAGCAAATCCCTGACAGTTTCATTATAGACCTCAAGATAGGAGAGGTGAACCACATGATTCCCATCACAGCTCCTCTGCCTGATCTTGGTGAAGAGATCTTTTATTGCCAAAACCATCACTCCTGGATTCTCTACTGTACCCAGCATTGTGTATGTTTTTCCAGCTCCTGTGGCACCATAACAGAACACTGACCCATTCCTCCCTTGCAATACTGCTTCCACTAGCTCTGCAGTTCTGGAAATTCAAAACGATACCTTATTTGTTAAAGTTTCATCTTCCTAATCAAGAAATGAGCCAGTAACTACTTGAAGGAATGCAGAATTTTGGGTAATTATGTAGAACAGGCGAGTCTTTTCGAAATTTCACAACAGTAGGATCACAACTACAGTCTACTCCAACTAGAATTTTTTTTTTCCTCTGGAAATGGAAACAACAACAAATGTGTGCTTAGGACTACGTTTTCTATATTTTTTTCCTCTATTTTCTCAGAAGCCAATCAGTTGGTACTACAACAAATGTATGCTCAGGCCTACATTTTCTACATTTTTTCACAGATTTTGACAATTGAAACTTTAAATAAATTTAGGTTGAAGTTTCAGGCAACAACGGCAGCAGATTGTCAACAGAAATATCCAATCATTTCTTGGAAATAAGACTAAAGATCCAATTTTTCCTTTTTCTCATTGACCAAACATAGCATGAAAACAATAATTAAAGGAACATAAAAGAGCTCAAATTTGTTCAAACTCACGTAGTGGAATAAACCTCTTGCTGCGTTGCTGAATCCGGGAAGGAAGCGTCGAATGCGAAATGTCTTCCCCGAAGCCTCTTCAGCCTCAAATAATCATTCTCAGTGGCAAACTCGGTAAGATAAAGATCACGCCGGTTTACGATTCTCACACAACACCGCGATCCAGCCTCTTTCTCCTTCTTGGCCATAGGCCTAAGCCTCACAAAAACAAGAATTCTACTCCCAATTCCGGGTCTCTCCGAAATAGCCTCCAATTCTTGCACATTCTTTGTCCCTCCAATCCCTCTAGGCTCCGAAGCCACCATCGACAGCTTCCGAGCCACATTGTTGGAGACCGGAGCCCTTCTTGGACACGAAAACCCCACAATGCGATCGACACCCGCGATCACATTTTCCTTGGCGTCATCAACTGGAGGGAGTGGCAAGACGAAAGTTCTTGTAATTGTGGAATTGGGCAAAGTGTTTTCTTTCATCACATTGCCTTGTTTTGGTTTGTTTTCTTCGGCTTTTATGGAATTGAGAAGCTCGACGCTGGGATGAGTGGAAAAGCGCTGGTCTTGAGGCTTGGAGGAGGGGTTCTTGAGCGCCATTGAAGCTTGCTTCTGCTGCTCATACAAGAGTGTTAGAGCTTTCATCTTCTCCTTGAGGCCGTGGTGTGGGTTTCTTGATGGAAGACCAATGCGGGTCTCATCTTGGCGGTTCCCGGGTCGGGTTCTATGGTCCGGATTGGATTCATTTTGCTCGAAGATCTGAGACCTTGTTGACACTGGCATTTCGAAGAAATCGCACTATCCAAACATACCCAGAAAGTTTTTGGCACGGACCCAGTTGTGGGAACTGCTCAAACTTCCAGAAAGTTCAAATATTTCCCCGGAAAACACAAGAAAAATTATGGGAAAATCGCTCTAAATGTGAAACCAAGCAAGCGTTAACAGTAACAGCTCTTGAAGAAGACAAGATGGAAAGCAGAGAAATTGAAGACCGGTGCGATCTGGGGGCTTCTTTGGAATCTGGACCGTTGGTCTGGAGAAATGGACGGCTAACAGCAAAGCGTGGGAAGAGGGTATTTTGAAAGGCAAAATTCTATTCACACTCCATTTATTGCTTCCCACACTCCCCCACTTGTCGCAGCGCAGCGAGATTTGGAGGAAGCAAAAATCGGGGTGTGAATAGCCATTATCACTCTTTTTGAAAATTTTGAAATGTGCTTGCAACGGTCAAAAAATCTCTCGTACTCGAAACGGTCATAGCGGTGTGGGCCCACTTTTCAATTTCTCCTGTGGCACAGGAATTTCTCCTCTTTAATTATGTGAATAATTAAAGATCAGACCTTTTTCAATGTAAGCAAAAGAGAACTTTTATATGGTGCACCTCAGCTGCCTCAACCTTCATGGGTACACTACTCAACCAACACAAAGCTATTCAAAAGACAAATAGGAAAAATATCAAGGGATATTATCTGATTAAATAAATAAATAAATAAAAATTAAGGTGTAGATACCAAACAATGAATGCATGACAAAAGAGTCGGTACACTCATGAACAACTAATTAAAATAAGTGATGGTGTAGATCAAGAATTAAAGATGGTGTTAAAGGACTTGGAATCATGGTGGATGAATGATAAGAATCATCCTATAGTTTTATATCACCAGTACTTTGGCCTTTTGTCTTTCACTTTTTCTTAAAAGATGGACCAAGGTAAAAGTATGGATAGTCCTTCTCCAATGTTGTGATCTATTTTCCTTAATCAAACCTTGTTAAGGTTTCTAACTCAAAAGTCAAAAACACTTGGAAACAATAGTGTGAGTCATGAATCCCTGGATTAGCATTCTCCTTGCCGTCCGATTGAAATCAGTGGGACATGATTATCCGTTTGGGGGATGATTAGTCTTTTGTCAAATGTGTTCAAGAGGAAGGCCATTAGAGCAACCAAATGATGAGCATTGATGCTCTTCCCCTTTGAGTATTGGTATATTCTCATCATGAACCAGTTTTTAAATCCACCCTTATCCCATTCTTTAATCATGATAATTAATCGAAAAGCTAGATGGAAAATCTAGCGGAATGGCGTTTCAATCGTGCCGCCATTCGGCTAATTCGGTGCCACGCCTCGCCTAATGAGAGCCTAATTGAAGAGTATATAACAATGCTTAATCACAAGCCAGTCATTAGGCTAATGTGGTGCCACGCTTCAGAAACAAGGCATTGGATATGGGACTGTGGCATTATCATCTATTTAAGCATCAGAAGGTTTGTGTAGGATTTGCTGTCATGTTACATTACTTTTTTCTGTTGTATGATTGCTTTATAGAGTGCTGTTGTTTGTTATGTACACACTAAAATGACTTGGAAGATGATGAGGATGATTTGTCTGAAATGAGAAGGAACCCATTCTAGATGAGTCAAAGGAAGAGGAAAGAGATGGGAAGCTTCAGAGAGTTCAAAATGCCATTAGAGACTTGTATTTAGTGGAGTCACCTTGCAACATGTAATGATTCAAGACTGTGTAGAAGTAATCCATTCAATGGAAAGACTTTCACCCATCTATTTTTTCATTAGGTTTTTATGAACTTTTATGATTAATTTTTAATCATTAAGTAAAAATTATTAATATTTTTAATCTTATAATTCAACTGAAAAGAAAACTCTTAAGTAATGTTCTTTTAAAATAAAAAAATAAAAAACTACTTTAAACTTTATAAGGGTATTATTGTCATTTTTCATATGAATAAAAAAATCAATTTTTTATTATTTATAAACAACAAAAACATGTTCTAAGAAACATGTACAAAGAAACGCCAACAAGAGGGGACCCCAAACATACAAGCAGAAATCAATTTTATTCTTCATTTGTTAATATTCTCATTAGGATTTCGACTCCTCTCTTCCAATGGATTAATGATTCACCTCATTCTAGTTCCACTAATCAAATACAGCATAAAAGAAAACGAACTTTGAACCTGGGCAGAGACCCACCCAGAGAAAGGTTGTCCAAGTACATACTATAGATGAAAGCTCAAGGTTCAAAAAATTCCTATCTACAAAAAAACATGCCCGTGAAAGACATGATGTTAACAAACATGTGGAAACAAGGTGGAGAAGATGAGTCCTCAAAAGCAGGACATGAGTAATGAGGGAATCCACCAGAATTCAAGCATCAATATTTAGTTTAGATCGCTTATAGGAATTAGAAAAAATTAAACACATGAAAAGTGAATAAAATCTCTCTATAATGGTCTCATCTCAATATTTGACACAACCCCAGATGCGGAAAATTTCCCACTGAGCTCACTGCCTTCTAATCTTTAATGCAAACCTTCCAAAATCGAAAACTCAAAACAAAGCCTCAAAACAACAACAGAAATGAAAGATCAAAACCTCTCAGCAAGTCTAGCAGTAACTGCTCTGAGTTTTGAATATACCTTTCCAGCAGGGGACCCTAAAATGAGGCTACAAAGAGAATCTCTTGCAATTTTAATGTTGGAAAAAGATCCTAATATGTGAATCTTGGTGTCCGCAATTACAATCCTCGTCCTTGTAGCATTCTCAATTGCAAACTTTGTTTTGCCTCCTTTACCAGACAGTCTTCCTATGGCACGAGACAGGTGCTCACCTCGAAGAGTTTTAACATCTTTGATCTCAAAAGATTCTACATAAAGCTCATCCAGACGCAAGAGGGCAATGGCATCTACCACACCAAACCCTAGCATAAAAGCATGGACAAAATCAGTGCACTTCTGCAGGTTGCTAATGTCAGGAGTGTCTGCCCTGGTTTTCAATTCAACTTTGCGAGCTTTGAGATTCATTCGGATGTCTATTTTCATCTGCTCATATATTGGAGTATAGATTTCCATCCATGCTTTCTTCAGAGGAGTATATCGATGGGGTGGAACGGAGACCTTCCGAAACTGAACTCGGCCTTCAGATATCTCATGAGCCTTTAGAGGCTCAAACTTTGGCTTTGATGGAAAAGTCCCAGATGTGGGATTTGGTTCTGATAAAACATTTTCAACCTCCATGGAAGTGGTGGCTTCACTGGACTGCATGGTCTAGTTCAGTTAAAAGCTCGCCCTGAGAAATATCAAAATAAGTTCGAATTATGAATATATGAAAATTATATTACATATAAATTTCAAAATTTTATTGTTTCCATTAAATTATGTAACAAAATGAAATGCATGATTATACTAGAAATGAAATTGCACAAAAATAAGATTCAATTCATCAGATGGCCTGGAACAAAATAATAAAATAGAAGTTCTGCAATGAATTAGATAGCAGTCCTATCAACATTCCTACTACCTAAAGCAGACATTTTGAGAGGGAAAAACCATAAGTTCTCCAAAGGAGATCTTATTCCTAGCTTCCTTATTACAAACTAGGGTTGTCAATGGCAAAAGGTGATGTTCAATGCAATAGGGCCCATCACCTGAAGCAATGCCTGATTAACTTTATGCCATAAAAAATTAAAGTAGTTAACAAGCATAAAAAATTAAAGAATTATCAGTATATTTATGTAACCTAAACTATAAGAATATAAACACCTTCATCTTACAATTATCATTGGATACTAAAAAGTCCCATTCAATTTACAGAATAAAGATAGTAACACAAATGATTGTCCAAAGAATTTCACCTATCTCTTTAACAAAAAGACAAAAGAAAGCAAACATAAGAACAATATCTAAAAAATTCAGAAAAAAGGACACAAATCTAAAATAACACAACCAGCAATTTCGCATTGATAATCTAAGATAAAGAAAGAAGCTTTTTCCCTGTCCCTCATCCTTTTTGTTTGATAGACAAAAATAGAAATGCATTGATGGAGGCACAATCAATGCATACAAACCACATCTAGAGGAAAGGAAAACAGTAAAAACAGCCACAACATCTAATTGATGCCCAATCTATCAACAAAATAGAGAATAGAGTCAATGACCATTTCCAAGGGTAGATATCAATGTCAAGCATCTATTAGCAGTCTGGATCCAAACACCAATTCAATATTCTCCTATGGCAACCACTCAATATCAATGACACCAATCTATAGAGTTGAGAGAACACAAGTGGGGTCCTTTTACATTCTAATCTTCAGTCCATAAGCATGGCATGCAGTACAGCTCAAAGGAAGCGCACAGTCCAAAACCCTGAAGTTTACTAAGTACAAGGGTGAAAATAGAACTTCAAAACACTACACTGTAAAAAAAAAAAAAGACTACAGGATATAGTTTATAAGGACGATAGTTTTTTATAAGCACGCAGAAAATATTGTAGATAGAGAAAATAGGAGGTACAAAATGTTAGACCAAGGTTAGGTTAATATGTTGTGATGATAATAGAACAAGATTTGGATTTAATGATTATATTTAAGTGTAATAGACAAGAAAAATCTCCTTGGAACCATCAAGAAGAAGATACATGGAGCAAAAGAGGAATTCATGAAGAAAAAAAAAAATATTCATCAAGTTTATCATTAGAATACTTTATATAAGATGATGGGTGTATTAAGTTAGGATTGCATATTTTTATCAAAGCACCAAAACATTCATCCATAAGTTTTTTATTGGTTTTATACTATTATAATGTATATAAAAATCATTTTGAGGATGGAAAGACATACCTAAACCTCAAGCTTTTGATAAAAATCTTAAAGTTTCTTAAAAACATTATCAACTTAACTGAAGTTCTTTAGACTTGAAAATCTCAAACTATCAGTTAAAACTTTGTTAGAAGGTGGTTTACATTCATATGAATTAGTTAAAAAAGGCTTTAACCTCAAAACATGCATGAACTTTACAAAATATTGGGCTAGAGCACATCTAGATGTCTAAGAGATCATCCAATTGTCATGTGAATGTGCAATCGATCGCCTACTTGCTCTGTTTTGGTCGTTTTAGCTATTGGAAGCCATGTGGATGACCATGTTGTCATTCGCTTGGCAATGTGGACGACTAGGTAGACGTCCATATCTACCTTTTGGCGTCCAACAACTCTCTATACCTCATTAAATGCTCCAACAACTAGCATGCGGACGACCACGTGGACGACCACATTTCTAACGACTATTTCTAATGGCTAGTTTGACCTTTTAATTCTTATATAAAAGCTCTATACTTCATTTATAAAAGAGAGAAAAGTTTCAAACTATTATTTAATTATCTTTTGAGTCTTATGAAAATATTTTGAGTGCATTGAGCTTAAACTTGCGTTCTATTCTTAGTACACCTCTCAATCTTAGTTTTATTATATTCTTTAAGCAAAAAAAATTGTAAACTAAGAATTTGTATTGAAAAATTAATTTCTGGTGGGGTATCACTTGAGGAAAAGATTTAAGGTATCACTTAAGATTTGCCAAGTGTGGGGTACTACTTAGATAATTCAAGAGTGAGGCATCTTTTGAGAAAAATTGTAAGTGTCCATTGGAGCCAATTAATTCAAGCGTAAAGCTTGAAGACTTGGTTTGGAAGCCTTGATATAATGGAGCCTCAAACTTGGGATTGAAGCTCGAGAAGAGTGGATGTAAGCCGGGATTGGGCTGAACCACTATAAATTTTGAGTTTGCATTTCTCTCTTCCTTACTCTCTTTATTTGTATGCAATTGTTCTTTATAGTTTTCTAATATTGTTGATCATTTGTCTCTTACATTCATCATAGTTAATATTTATTATAATTTGCAAAAAGTTATCAGCACCCAATTCACTCCTCTTAGGTGTTTACCTTAAGTTTGTATAATAAGAATCCTAACACAAAAAGGAAAGGCTAAAGCTCACCAAAGTACACTAAGAGCATTCAAAGGGAACCAAGCCAAAAGAACAAAGAAATGAGAGCAATCAAAGGGAAATGACACCTGCCCACAACCACTTAGCTTCTAACCAATCAACAAAATAAAAAAGATGGTATTCCCTTCCATATGATGCCTAACATGATCCAAAAGGAAATGTATAAAAGAGGATTTTAGCAATTGATTTGGGATTTCCATATCTTCAAAAGCCCTCTGATTTCTTTCATGCTAAATGATACAGAAAAGACAAATCGGAAGCTAACCAAGCTTTCTCTATTTCCTACTTGAACCTCATTCTTGCTTAGCAACATCAATCTAATTGAAGAATGCATCACCCATTGCAACCCAAATAACAAAAAAACTAACTATCACAAAAATCCAGTTATAACACAATGAAGAAGTATGTGGTTGGTGGATTCCTTCACCCTTTTACACATAAAACATCAATTTACTAAAGACACCCCTCTTTTTTGCAAACAGCCAAATGTCATGATCCTTCCCCAAGTTGCTTCCCATGCAAAAAAAGTCAACCCTCATTGGGTCCATGTATTCCAAATAACTCTAGATCGGAAACCAACTCTCATAAGGACTATAGTTCTATTCTAAACTAAGAAATTGCAGCAAAATAATATTCACTCGATGATCCAACAATCTAGGATAACTCATCATCCCCAGTTGACTCTCCCCACTAGTGTTTGAAATTTTGCTTAGAAAAAAATAATTTACTTGGAAAATTGAAAGCAAGATTGATTTGAAACGTGGAGGGAAGAACCTAATTTAGGTATGAAATTTTATAAAATTTAGCAGTCAATTATTGAAAAATTTTACCTTGCAAATTTGGGCATACCTACCATTTCCTAAAATTCGTCATATATCACGAAAAAATATATTAAAAAAAATTGTTTATCCATCCACAATTTGCATAAAAAGACACTTGAAATAAGCATTACAAGTGATATAACACAAAAAAAATCTTACAGGTCCCAAGATAAAATCATATAATGACTTATTCTTTTTCCTTGGCATAAAGAATAGTTTCAAGTTTCAAACAAGAAATCGGACACCTTGTGGAAGCAGAAACTTAGTCAACGAGAAATTCCGCAGAGAACCTAACTTCGATTCATGAAAAATCCTTCCATTGAGAAAATTTTCGGGAAAAAAATTTACAAACAACATAAAATAATCCAGTGTTCCAAAATATTCATAAACGTGTTCAGAATAATTGCAAAAAAAGAAATAAAAAATCGCATAGTTGATTGGATGTAGAATTGAAGGGAAAGGGGAGACCTGTTGAAGAGAGAAGAAAGGTCGTATGGAAATGAGCTCTTCTTCTTCTCCTCCTTCAGAGACCGCAGCCTCGCTAAAGAGGAAGTGGGTTCAAACTGAAATATTATTATATAGGTCAATGTCAGTACTAATTGACAAATTTGCCCCTATGCACATGTTTGAATGCCATTCAATAGAAGGCCTGTTAAGTAAAATCATAAAGACACACCTCACACTAAAACCCTAAAAGTCTAAAACCCACCAATTCTAAAATTCTAATATCCCATGCTCTAGAGATTTTGCTCGAGTAAACCCTAACTATAGCCACCACCAACATAGTGGCAGCCATGGCTACTGCAGAAGAAGCAAAGCCTCACGCTTCAACTGAAGAGGATCAAGCGAAGAAGAAGAAGCGAAAGAGAAGTAGACCTAAGAAGATGCCGAAGGAGTCAGAGCCAGCACCCTCTGATACCGCTAACAATGACGAAGATTCTACACCAGAAGAAGAAGAGGCAGTTGCGGAAGACAGAGAAGAGGAAGTTGCAGAGGAGAGGGAAGCGGTCGAGTCCCACAAGGAGAAGAAGAAGGCGAAGAAGAGCGGTTCTGGAATCATGAGTACCGAGGCGTTCTCGGCTTTGGGTTTGTCTGAGCCCACCATGAAGGCGATTAATGACATGGGCTTCGAGAACATGACTCAGGTTTGTTACAGAAAATTTGGTTTGGTTTTGCGGTTTCTCATGTTTCTCCTGTTTGGTTGCCCAGAAAACTTAGGGAAGTGAAAGGACAAAAAATTGAAAATTTTGAAGCTTTGTAGCCAAGATCTTTCATTATTTGTGACTCGAGAAAACCCTATATATCTTTCTATCTATATCTATGTGTGTGTGTGTGTGGAACTCCATTAGAGAGGTTCAAATTTTGTACCTGAGATCTTCACCATTTGACTCATTGAAACAATGAAAACTATTTATATAATGCGCCTAAAGAAAGGGGGGCACCCTATGTGCACTGAGGTATGCAATTGGTGCTAACATTCGAAAGGCAAACCGCCCGATAAAAATAAAAATAAAAAAAGGCAAAGCTATATGCAGTTATCTACTGGTAGGCTATCAATCAAATCCAATACTGCACAATTTTCCATCTCCGATGGAACCCTAGATCATTTTAATAGGGATTTCATGAAAGTCTCCTTTAACTTTCAATTTGAATGCTCTTCTGCATTAAAACTATGATCATTATGCTCTCTCCGAATGTACCAAAACAAGCAAAGGAAAGCCATTGGGTACACCTCCTTTTGCTGCTAATCTAAACCCCAAACCTTCCAGGCTGATTCAAATAATTTGGGTAGTCTTTTCTTTTTTCTTTTTCCTTCTTTTGTTTGTTGGAAATAAAAATAGTATAGACTATAAGATTCAAAAGTTTCTTTTCTGTTATTTTCTCAGTTCTCTAAGAAGTCAAAATGGAGGGCTACACAACTAAAAAGAATGCTTCACGAAAATGCAGAATTTCTCTGCGGAAAATAATTAGTTAAGTTAGATATTCTAAGAAAGGCAATAATTGTGTGTATAAATCCGTGGACTATCAGTCATTTATTTTTACCTGTTAATAAGGAAAATAAAAATAGAAGAAGTTAAGAAATTAGTGGAAGGACAAAGATTTCTCCAGCTCCTTATAATGTATCATGTTCACTGCATTAGGTTTCTTTGGTACTGTTTGACCTTTTTGTATCATACTGGCTATGGCTGGCCTAGAGCGCATCTAGGCACCGCACATATGCAAAAGACTTGAGACCCAGATTTGTGTGTGTGACACTATCTATCTATCATATTGTATGTTGCACATTGAGGTGAATTATTTATAACTTCTTGCTACATCTGCAGATTCAAGCCCGAGCAATCCCACCACTTTTGTTGGGAAAAGATGTTCTTGGAGCTGCAAGGACAGGTTCTGGAAAGACCCTTGCATTTTTAATACCAGCAGTGGAGTTGTTATATCACATTAGTTTTATGCCACGGAATGGGACAGGTGTTGTTGTGATTTGCCCTACAAGGGAGCTTGCTATTCAGGTAAGTCCTGGTAATTGTTGTTCACTACTGACACTCAAAGACCTTCTCTTGGTTGTTTCTCTTTCTCTTTTTCTTTTTCTTTTTCTCTCTTTTTTTCTGGGTTTGGTTTGGTTTTGTTTATTTTGCTTTATTTTGTTTTGTTTTTAAACTTACAAAATTTCTTTGATTGAGAAGTGGATGTGTTCTTCTCTAATTTTAATCAGTGTTTGTTGCCTTGCATCCATGCTTATTGGGTTCTCTACCTCTAGGTCAATAATGAGCTTCACTAAACCTGGATTCTACAAATAGTGAGATGAGAAAATGGATTAATTGATGCCGGTTGTATGGTTAAATTTTTTTCAGGATTGATATTTTCTTCGTTCAAATATTATTTATTGTTTTTTAATACAACTGAAGATCATAATCCTTTTATGCTTACCATGGTTAAGATACCAAGAAATTTCTATCATTCCCTGCTAGGAGAGCCTAATATGGCTTGGTATTGTATTGCTAATATGCTATGACAGAAAAATTTATTAAACATAAAAATATGAAAGTTTAAAAAAAAAAATGCGATATGCAATGGGATAATGGAGTGGGTAAAGATATCCTGATTTCAACACGATGCATTAATAAAGGTTCATTATTCGTTCTACTATATTTTCTTATCACAATTTTTGTTGAAAAAATGACATTGGATATTATATACATGTCCTCAAGGTCTTAATAATCAATCCCTTCCCCTCTGAAAAGTTCCTTAAAATATTTCACTGTAAAATTTTGTTAGTATGGTTTTCATTTTTTTTTCCCTATAAAATCCTCTTTTTGGTTTGCCCTTTTCATTTTTTGATTTGCCTTATACATGTCCTCAAGGTCTTAATAATCATTCCCTTCCCCTCTGAAAGTTCCTTAAAATATTTCACGGTAAAATTCTGTTAGAATGGTTTTCATTTTTTTTTTTTCCCTATAAAATCCTCTTTTTGGTTTGCCCTTTTCATTTTTTGATTTGCCTTATACATGTCCTCAAGGTCTTAATAATCATTCCCTTCCCCTCTGAAAAGTTCCTTAAAATATTTCACTGTAAAATTCTGTTAGAATGGTTTTCATTTTTTTTCCCTATAAAATCCTCTTTTTGGTTTGCCCTTTTCATTTTTTGATTTGCCTTATACATGTCCTCAAGGTCTTAATAATCATACCCTTCCCCTCTGAAAAGTTCCTTAAACTATTTCACTATAAAATTCTGTTAGAATGGTTTTCTTTTTTTTTTTCTTTTTTTTTCCTATAAAATCCTCTTTTTCATTTGCCCTTTCAAATTTTTTGAGGGGTGAAATAGAGTTGGAGAGAAGGTTAAATACTATTGCTATGGATTTTTCTTGTCAAACTATATAGTTTTTAAATATTAACCTATGCATGTTTGTTTCTTGTATTGACAATATGTATCATGATACATCAAGGTTTCATTCAATACTTTGAGAAAATGGTATTGGTCTATTTTTAGACCATACCACTAAAACGTCACTAATGTTCTTGTTTGCTTCAATTTTACATGCTTTTGTAGTTTTCCTAGTGTTTGATGTTTGAAAAATTCTTGTTATATGCATAATTGCAGTCCTTGCATACCTTGGAAGCAAGCAAGGTTTTTAATTTGGTGACTACTTTGAAAAATTTTTATTGGACACCTGAATCAAATCAGGCTGAAGAGTCAGTTGCAAAAATTATATCTTTAATTCCTACATTTATTGGAAACCCAAAAGTTATTTTTAAAGCTTTAGCTCCTAAAAGAGTGTGGTCAGAAGCTCTGCTTGCATCTTATAGTGTCCTTATCACTCCAAATCTTTCTGTTATGTACTTTCACTTATCCTGAAAAAGGCAAATAAAAAAGGTGTGCTTTAAATGGATAAATCGTATTTGTGCTCTGCTTCTAATTTCCTTTTGGCACATTTATATGTTTTATAATCATAAATTATAATTTTTAATGCACACACGTTTTTGTGTTTCTCTCTTGAATGGATTTGCCTTTTTGTGCCCGTTGTACATCCTGTGTGCTATGATGTACCTTTTTTCCCCCCATATATATATAGATCTTAAATTGCCTCTCCGAACAAAATTCTGATGCACATACATGGTAGAGAGCTAGGGGGTGGAAGGCTGATAGCACCACTCAAAAATAAATTAATTCCTAAGTTATACATTTTATATTCTTACATTTTTGTTCCATTCTTAAGTTTCTTCTGTTTCTAAAGTAAGATTCTTTTATCAAATTTGGCTTCAGTAGAAATAAAATGACATTCTATATGAAGAACTTCAACTTGTGGACTAATTCCCCATTCTAATAATGCAGACTCATGCAGTGGCAAAGGACCTTCTCAAGTATCATACACAGACTCTTGGCTTGGTAATCGGTGGCTCAGCTAGAAGGGGAGAAGCCGAACGCCTTGCAAAAGGTGCAAATCTATTAGTAGCAACTCCTGGCCGACTTCTTGACCACCTTCAAAATACCAAGGGATTCATATATAAAAACTTGAAGGTAAAATACATATGTACATGCATTTTATATTTTGGTTACTAGGGGCAGGGAAGATTATTTGTTCAATCAGATTAGAAGAAACTTAGGAGTCATCATGTAGAAAAGAGAAAACTTTTACTGCACCTATCCCATAAGCCCCATTTATGTTGTTGCTTTGAGACTGCTTGACAAGTTTTTTGCTCTCTTTCTATGAATTTTTATTTTTATTTTTTAATTCGTAACTATGGATGTATATATAAAGAAATACGAGATTTTAAAGAATCATTGAGAACATAAAGGATATAGCATAATTCAAAGTTGTGAGGCAAAAGAAATCCTAAATGATTTCTATTTAAGTCATAACAAGAAAAATAACCATTTTAATTATTTTCTATTTCATAAGAAATCTGCCTCAACCTTAGTTATTCTATGTCTAACCTACTTATACATTATGCTTTTAGTAGACTAATTTTCCTCTTGTATTACTCTACCCACTGTGATCTCCTTCCAAATGTTTTGGTCTGCATCACAAGTTTTAAAGTTATCCCAAATTCATGCCTTCATTTGGAGAGTTAGAATCTTTTTTTGTTGATTTTATCAATGTCTTTTTTTGGCCCTTTTTGCCTATCTTCTTTCAAGTTTAACATGCCCTGAGATGTTCTCACAATTAGGGTTTACATGTCTGATTCAGTAATTTTTTTCTTCCCCATGAAATTTTATTGCTAAGTGGCACTTGTCATGAAATCATCTAGAGTCCAATATATTTACTTGATTATTAGCACAACAAAGTTGACATCTTCTCATGTTTACATGAAATTTGTAATTGAGCTATGACTCTAGTTGAAGAAAATGAAGCATCTTCATCTTTGGGATAAGGTTATTTGATGCATATATCTGAATCCCATTTTTTTTATAATCGAGGAACCTTCCATGGCCAAGCCCATAGGACATGCATATATCTGAATCCCATTGCTGTCTTCTATGAAAGAAATTAGTCATTGAAGGCATGTCTCATTGTGTATATATTCTAATTTTTCTTCGAATCTCTTGGACTTGCAGTGCCTCATCATCGATGAGGCTGACAGGATATTGGAAGCGAACTTTGAGGAAGAAATGAAGCAAATTATTAAGCTTCTACCAAAGGTGAATTTTTTTGGTGATCTATATGCCTGATTTTAAGTTGACATAAGCCTGTTATTGTTCAGGAGAAAATGTAATTTGACTTTGCCTTTTCATGTCAAATTCTTGATGTTCTTTTTTTCTTTTTTTGGTCAGAAGCCCAATAGATCTTTTTCATGAGTTAAAAAAAAAATCTTGTTATTCTAACAATAAAGAAAATAATAATATTGAAAGGGATGACTTTGAATAAATAATATTGTCAAATTTACACTCAGATATAGCATATTGAAAATGGAGCTTCTTTTCTATTTAGTGAGTCTGGCTGGGAGTATAGCCTCTCAAGTGATATTGCTCTAGAAAATGCACTGTTCTCAAGTTTAGATTCCTTCACTTGGGCAAATGATGGCATTAGATAGTGTACCTGATATTTGGAGTATTATCTCTTTGAAGAAACAGTTCAAGTTGATCCCTACACCTAGCTTGCGATCTGTTTTCCTAGATTGCTTTTTCACTCACAGATAACTCTAGTTGGAGCTTACCTCAAGTAGTTGGGAATAAGGCTTTCTTTAGTTTAAGTCATTTTACTTTGTTATTTGCCTACCAGAAAAAAAAAAAAAAAGGCTTTCTTGTGTTGAGTCAAGTTGTTTACACACTAAAGCATTGTTTACACATTAAAATATTTGTTAAAATCAGCTATGTTCTGTGTTCCATTATTCTAGTCATAGTTTGAGTGATGTATGTATCAGTCATCAGAGCATATACATATATACATACATATATATATATATATATATAAAGACATCTGGAGTTCCTGAGCTGATTACCATCCTATTTAACTTGCAGGAGAGGCAAACTGCTCTTTTCTCAGCCACCCAAACTAAGAAGGTTTGTTTGTCTTATTTTAGTCTCACAGTGATTACAATCCTATTGATTCATGCTAAAACTGATAGTTAAGCCTTAGTTTTTATGTTAGATTTTAAGCAAAGCAATGTGTCTGCAGGTTGAGGATCTTGCACGCTTATCATTCCAGACAACACCTGTCTATATTGATGTGGATGATGGGAGGACAAAGGTAATGAATGGTTGAAATTTTTAGTTATGAATGTGCTTTGCTTGTTACATCTTCACTTTCAGAGCCTCACAAGATACTGGACCTTGTAGGTCACTAATGAAGGGCTGCAGCAAGGGTATTGTGTCGTGCCAAGTGCCAAGAGATTCGTTCTTTTGTATTCCTTCTTGAAGAGGAATCTGTCAAAGAAAGTGATGGTTTTCTTCTCTTCATGTAACTCGGTGAAGTACCATTCAGAACTTCTCAGATACATTCAGGTGGATTGCCTTGATATTCATGGGAAGCAAAAGCAGCAGAAGCGGACCTCCACCTTCTTTGACTTCTGTAAAGCTGAGAAAGGCATCTTGTTATGTACTGATGTTGCTGCTCGTGGTCTTGACATTCCCGATGTGGTATGTTTCTTGCATCTTAGTGACCAAGGCTTTAGAAAGGGGAGTTATTAATCTTACAATGGTGTCAAGGTTTTTCTTTTCTTTTTGCATGCCTGTTATAACAATGAATACCTCAGCCCCATTTATTTTAAAAGAGAAGATATTACTGCCATGATAATGGTGCTATTAACTGTACTGCTTGTTATTTGTTTCTACCCTTAGCTTCTTTATGTTATTTAATAATATAATCTTTTAATCCAAATACATCCATTTTTATGGATGAAAACTTTATTATTTCCGAAGTCAAAAAGTTGAAGTTATTGTTTATGCTGATAACTTACACTATTGTTGATTCACTTTTTTTTTTCTCTCCTCTTATAGGACTGGATAGTGCAGTATGACCCTCCAGATGAGCCCAAGGTTTCACCTCTTTCTTTTTTGATTATACGTTAAATGCTATTTTTTCTTGTTTCTATTCTTAAGTATCCTTGGAATAACATGCAACTTGGGATTGGATTCAGGAATACATCCATAGAGTTGGCCGAACAGCTCGTGGGGAGGGTAAAAAAGGAAATGCCCTGCTTTTTCTGATTCCAGAAGAGTTGCAATTTCTTCGCTATCTTAAGGTACATTTTGTTTAATGCAACAGAAAGGGGAAAAAGATCCAAGAAAGCTGGTAATTTGTATCAATGATGCAATTCCCCCTGCCTGAAGAAAACAATTAAAAGAAATTCCACATTTATTGTTTGTTATGTGGAAGAGGTTTGGAAAAAAATTTCTTATTAAGCAATAACATTTCTTTCAGGCTGCAAAGGTACCTGTTAAAGAGTATGAATATGATGTAAAGAAGCTGGCTAATGTGCAATCTCACCTGGTATGTATCTGCTTTCTCAAAGTTAAAACTAACATTTATTTTTAATACTATGGGGAACTTAAAATGGACTATTGGAACTGTTGCAGGAAAAGTTGGTGAGCAACAACTATTATTTGAACAAGTCTGCTAAAGATGCATATAGATCTTATATATTGGCATATAATTCACATTCTATGAAGGATATCTTCAATGTTCACCGCCTTGATCTTCAGGTGTGGCCCTTCTACCATCATCTTAATTGCAGTTTCTTCTTTGTATCTGCTTATGGTGGTGTACATAGTGACAAATATGATTTAGTGGTGCCTAAATTTGTTCTATGTTTAGGACTTTTCAGGAAAATGTTGTTCAAAAAACCGGAAATAATCTTAACTAATTTGGGGAAAAAAATTCAGAGATGAATTTGAGTAAGAGGGAACTGATGGATGTTAAAAAATGGGGTATTCCCAAATTATTAAGTTCTGTTGGGAAATTTGACAAATAATTTAGGAAATACCCGTATTTTTATTTTATATGTGAATACCTCATGGATTATTAAGATAAAACACAAATTTGGTAATTTTCTGCACCATGTTTTGTGTTATATATGAACATTTCATGCATAATTGAGTATGTTCAACAGAATTTGCTGGACATATCACAATGTTAGCATTCTATGTATAGATTTAAATTGTAAACTTGGTTGGATCTGGACAGGCGGTTGCTAGTTCATTCTGCTTTTCTTCACCGCCAAAGGTAAATCTAAGCATAGACAGCAGTGCATCTAAGTTTAGAAAGAAGACGCGTAAGGTTGAAGGAAGCCGGAATGGATTCAGCGAGAGCAACCCTTATGGGAGGCAAAGAGGTCAAGATGATAAGAGACAATTTGTGAGGTATTAACAGAAGCAGTAGAGCTCAAATCCAGAAACAATGCATGCTTCTGCACAAATTTTGATCAGAGGTTTTGTTGTTTTTGCAATTTTCCATGTTGAGGTATTGTTGATATAATACAAAAATTTTCTAAGTATTTTATTAACTACCAGCAAAGCTTGTAGCTCAATTGTGATACTGGTACAAACCCTGGATGAACTATACCTGTTAGCATCTATCATTTATGCGAAATGTTAAGCTACAATTTGTATGTTTTGTTCAGAAAAGAACTTCATGGTTCATTTTTATTCTAGGTTGCCATGGAATTTGAAATAAGCCATCTTTTTAGCAATATACAGTTGGTCAGCCAAGAAGATGAGAATGAAAGTGGCCAAATAGTCATTATATATCTTTATTTTTTACATGTAACACACACATAGGTGAGCATATAATAGATTTTGAGAGTTCATACAGCCTTAAGATCACAAATTTTATCTTTAATTATTTGGTATTGATCTCCTGTGTCTCTAGGTAAGATTTTTTCCTAAAGACCAGTAACATTTTCCCATTTTCCTTCAAATTTCTCAGGATTAACGAGCTTCACCAAAATCAGTACAAAGGCCCTTGGCCTAGCCAACATGTCTAGAAATCAAATAGACAAAGATAAGGTTCCAGAATGAAATCATTTTCTTAGTGTTAGGCACAGGATCTACCACATAAATAAAAAACATTGCAACTTAAAAGGAGAACTAAAATAAGCTGGAAGATGAGGACTATCAATCTGATTTTGCTTTTACCATTTTTCTTTCACCAATGAGAAATATGAAATCATGTTGAAGAGAACAAGAAGTAAATAAATAAAAAGTTTTGTATCATAAGTATATATGATTAGAAAGAAGATATTAAATGGAAATTCATCTTTATGAAAATGAATTTTTATAAGAAAATCAATTATAGAAGTAATTAAAGTTGCATAATTAGTTTAATTTTTATTAATTAATTAAACTAATTAATATAAATTAAACTAAGAGTGGATGATTCTCTATTAAGTCTCTTTATTCTATCCTTGAGCTAAGAAGGATAGAGCCTTTTCCAACAAGTGTTGTGTGGCATGGATTCCTCCAAAGGTTAGCTTTTTTGCTTGGAAGGCAATGTGAGGGGGAGTTTTGACTTTAGACCAATTACAAAGGAGAAGGTAGTCTTTAGCAGTAAATGCTCCCTTTGTTATGTTCATGAGGAGTTGATTGATCAAATACTATATTGTGAAAAAACAAGATTGTTGTGTTGTGGGAGCTCTTGTTCTTCTTGCTCAAGGTGTTTTAGGTGTTCCACTCTACAGTTAAAAAAGACTTTGTTAGAATAGTATGCTCATTTATTGAAAAAAAAGTGTGGAAAACAACTCTCCTAGACAATTTGGAAAAAAAGAAATAGATCTTTTAAGAATGTGAAACTCTTTGTTCGAAAACTGAAATTTTTATTTTTGTAAGTTTATTATTTTAAACTAACTTGTTTATAGAACATTCATCTATGTCCTTAGTTGATTCCATTGATTGGTTGGAGTCAGATCGAGGAAGAGTATTTTTTATTTTCCCTATCCTTTTTTACGCTATTTGGTGGTCATTCGATACACAATGTGTACTTTAATGTGCCCCTTTTGACATCTTAATACTATTTGCTTTTACCTATATAAAAAAATATATTTTAATATCTAATATCTAACATGAAATAATAAGAATGGGATATATTTTTGAAAGTTTAAAATATTTTAATAAAAAAAAACAGACTAAATATATAAACTAAAATGAAGTACATTTGGTATTAATTTGCCAGAAAACTGTTGTTCAATTATACATTAGAGATGAAAGCTCAAGACTCGAGAAACTCCTATCCAATCCAAAATTAATTCAACCATGCCTATGCAAGACACGTGATGTTAACAAAAACATATAGTAAAAAGGCTTGAGAAAATCAAAGTCCTTAAAAGCAGATATCCACCTGCATCCAACCCCTGGAATACAAGCAGACACCTGAAAAATGAATGCGTTGAACAGCCAACTGCAGAAAATTTCCCCCTGAGCTCACTGCCTTTGATCTTAAAGCAAACTATCCAAAATTGATGACTCGATACAACAGCAAAAATGAAAGCACAAAACCTTTTTGCATGTCTACCAGTAACCAGCAAAAATGCAAAGCTCAAAACCTTTCTGCAAGTCTAGCAGTAACTGCTCTGAGTTTTGAATATACCTTTCCAGCAGGGGACCCTAAAATGAGGCTACAAAGAGAATCTCTTGCAATTTTAATGTTGGAAAAAGATCCTAATATGTGAATCTTGGTGTCCGCAATTACAATCCTCGTCCTTGTAGCATTCTCAATTGCAAACTTTGTTTTGCCTCCTTTACCAGACAGTCTTCCTATGGCACGAGACAGGTGCTCACCTCGAAGAGTTTTAACATCTTTGATCTCAAAAGATTCTACGTAAAGCTCATCCAGACGCAAGAGGGCAATGGCATCTACCACACCAAACCCTAGCATAAAAGCATGGACAAAATCAGTGCACTTCTGCAAGTTGCTAATGTCAGGAGTGTCTGCCCTGGTTTTCAATTCAACTTTGCGAGCTTTGAGATTCATTCGAATGTCTATTTTCATCTGCTCATATATTGGTGTATAGATTTCCATCCATGCTTTCTTCAGAGGAGTATATCGATGGGGTGGAACGGAGACCTTCCGAAACTGAACTCGGCCTTCAGATATCTCATGAGCCTTTAGAGGCTCAAACTTTGGCTTTGATGGAAAAGTCCCAGATGTGGGATTTGGTTCCGATAAAACATTTTCAACCTCCATGGAAGTGGCTGGTTCGTTGGATTGCATGGTGTGGTTCAGTTAAATGCTGGCTCTGAGGAAATATCAAAATAAATTTCAATTCATAATGTTTATATGTACACATAGATTATATTAAATGTCAAGAGGTGATGGTTCAGAGCAATAGGATCCATCGTAATGCAATAGCTGGATCGATCTTATACCATAAAATAGCCGTCAATAAGCATATTAAGACTCACAAGTTAAAAGTATATTTATGTCCACCCAATTATAATAATATGAACACCATCATCATCAAAGATATCATTTGATACTATTAAGTTCCCTTTCACAAAATAATAACAATAATAAAAATAGGTCATAGCATATTAAAGATCTTTTTAACCAAAAAGCACATATAAAACCATTATTTACAAAAAAATAAAAACAAAAATAAGAATAAAAGTCAAGTATTTAATTTAAACAGAGCATGACAAGTGATTTTGCTGTCTGTCTAAAATAAGGAAAGAAGTTTTAGGACTAAAAAACCAATTGAAATCAAACATGAGTTCGTCTGGGTTCCCCCTAATATAACACAAATAAATGTAAAGAAGTTTAGGTTCCATTTGATTAACAAAAACTGTAACATAAGGAGTAGAAAGGTGAAAAAATAACAATAATAAGACAGAATAAAAAGCAACCACAAGCTTAAAACCAATAAACTTCTCTTTCACTCTTTCTCCAACTTTCCTCCTTTTAAAAGACAATTTGGAGTTTCAATATGAACAAATTTCCTCCTAATTTCCTGTATATGTTATTTTTCTTCCTACTTTCAATTAAAACCAAAAAACAATAAGTGATATCCCTTCTCATTTCTAAGATCTAAATAGAGGAATAGAATCTACAATCATTTCCTAAGGGCAGTTATTCTATAAACAAGGTCCAGATCTACCCATTCATCATTCTCCCATGACACCACTTAATATCGATGTCACTCACCCACTGAACAGTGAAGGACACAAGTGGACATCACATGTGAGCTTCTTCAAAAGGCTAATCTCGGTTTCTTAAGTATGGCATAGCTCAAAGGAAGACTACCATCTCATTCAGAGATGAAAGCCTTGAATTTATTAAAGAAACAAAAAGGGAGGGCTAAACTAAAACTTCAAAACACTACCCAATAAAAAATTGATTATCTAGTTTAGTTCATAAACCTTATATTTATAGAGATTACATCTGTTTACCATTGTCTACCCGCTTTTCATGGGAATATAGGGTTACTGTCTTTCCCCATATTGCTTCACATGCAAAAAATAAAATGGAGAAGAAAGAAAGAAAGAAAAAAATAAAGGAAGAAAAAAAAAGGTTCTTAGGGGAGAACAAGACCTCTAGATTCCTTTGGCAGGGAAAAGTTCATTAATTGCAACACATAAGGAATTACAATAAGACCTAACCCAAAAGCTTTCCTTTATATCCTCTTTCCAAAATAAGTTGTCCATGCTTCCTTGCACTCTCACATAATGAATAAGCCCCACAATTGAATTGCCACCGCCCTTTCCCATCCTGAAGGTGCCTACTGAAATGCAAGGACCATTGGCTCTACTCTTCCCTCCCCATAAATCTGCTACAGTACCATTCTTGGAAAAAGGCAAACATGAAAAGCAAGGGGAAAGCCTCATTGAAAGGGCTTCCACTCACTCATCTGTCCAACCCCAATTTGATTCTCATACCATTTTTGACCTAAATAGTCATACAAAGACTTAAATCTTCTCATCTCTTCTAACGGCTTTCTATAAATTCACTCCAAAAGTCTCTCCCACCTCTAGAGTGCTCCACCACCTATCCATTTTCATATGTTTTCCTGGTGTGGTCTTCTTTTATAGACTATCGTGCTCATGAGCAAACCTCCACAACCATTTGCCTTACTCTAGCCTCATAATTCCTAATCCTCACAGTGCAAACAATCCTTCAGCAGACTAGATGCATTTTCCTTCTCTGAAGCTTTTTCAATCCGATCCTCACTTTCTTGGGTGTTGCAAATAGAGACATGAAATGTGTTGGAAGACTCAAGAAAGTAATCCCTTATAACTTATAAGGGTTATTCTTCCTCTTATACAATTATTGCTTCTTTCAAGAGGCCAGTCTCCTTTTAACTCTCTCCTCTACCAATTCCACACTGCTCAAGACTTATGAAACACTCCCAAAGGCAAACCAAGATAAAAGACAGGAGCATTCCAACCAAGCACCCAAATAAAGATGTCAATCTATCCATGGCCACCACCTCCTCCAGGATATAAAATAAAATAATATTCACCTAATCATCCAATATCTAGGTTAACTTGTGAGAATCTGACTTAACAAAATTAAGCCCCTATTTTTGGAGGTTGGAATGCACCCTGGTACTTGTATGATATAATCTCCAACATGAGTTAGGGGTTCTGCCAAACAGAAACCCAAGCAGGGTCTTCCTCGATTTAATGTCACATACATCTTCCACCTAAAATATTCGATGCAGAACATCCATGATTAAATAAGTTGTTTTCCATTAATTCTTTTCAGTTGTGCTCAAGGTGCAACCTAATTTAGGCATGCAATTTTACATAATCTAACAAGAAATTTTATATAAAAAGTTACATTACAAAATTAAGGCATACACTAACAGCAATTATATAGAATTTGCAATGCTAGACCTGTCATATATCACCCAGAAAAATTGCCAAATTAAAAATAAAAAATAAAAAACTAAAAAGAAGAAAAATCTTCCTATTTATAACTTCGAATTCCATCAAAGTTCAAATTTTTTGGAGAATGACTCCTTACTTCCGCAGGCTACATATATCTGTGAATAATAAAATCAACTCGAACTCAAACGCAGCGTTCTTTTTTTTTTTTTTTTTTTTTTGTGGTCTTCGTCCCTTGTATTGAAAAATTGAATAAAAACAGTACATGATTTAATCCCACTCCCATTTGAATGTAGCGGACATCATCAGGCTCGAGAATTGAGATAATTATTCCCAAAAAAAAAAAAAAAACAAAAACAAAAACAAAACAAAAAAACCTAAACAATCCTAACTCGTTTGGCTGTAAATCTGAAGATAAATATAGAGAGAGTGGTGACCTGCTTGGCTGTTTGAAGAGAAAGGAGAGAGATTTTCGGAAGCTGTTGTTCTTCTTCTTCTACTTCCTCAGAGACCACAGCTTCGCCAAAAACCCTAACCCTAGGGTTTACCACGGAACTTCAGTCTTATGTCTCTTCGCAAGTGTAATTTGACAAATTTGTCCCCCATCACGGGCTATAATACCCATTCGATATAAGGGGAAATTTAAACTTCAATTTTAGGAGTTTCCACAAATAATAATAATAATAATAATTTCAAAATATTTTTATTTTAGCCGGTTGATTTAGTTTATATTAACTCTTATTATAATAATAATAATAATTTAGTATCTGTCGAAAATGTATCATCAATTTATCTAGACACGACATGTATGCAATTTGACAAAAATTAGGAAAGTTTGATGAAATTTAATAGAGATAATTAATTTTTTTTATATTTATTATTTTTGTGGTATAAAAAATTATTTTTAAATTTGACAAAAATTGAAGTGTAATTAAAATTTATAAATTCTTATAACCGCAAATTGGATGTGGGAGAGAAAATGTGAGGTTAACGAAAATCAAAACATGGGCCCTGGGCCTCACAAACTGACAAACATCACAGAAAATAAGTAAAAATAAGGACTGAAAATCAGAAGGAGAAAGATTAATTAAAATTTCAGAATCAAATTAAGTCATTCTCATAATAGCAATAACTAATCTCACTGTCTTAATAATCACCCAACTAAAGGAAAGAAGCACCAAAACAATTAGAACAGAAGAACCCCAAAGAAAGAGATGATGAACAGCCCAACTGTTGAAGCAGAAATGGCAGCAGCCATGTCAACTGCACCACTGCTATGAGACGAATTCGACGAATTTGACGTCCCATTCTGTTTGGGGACCGGCGGGCTCGGCGGCTCCAAGACCTTGATGATCATCTTCTGCCCTCGCTCGCAGTGCCCTGCAACCCCACTGATGAAGTAAAACAAACCAGGACGATCCAGTGAGAAGATGGTATCGCCATTGTTGGAGAAAAGAATGGGATGGGCGGAATGGCACTTGTTGTACTCAGCTTCCGTCACTACCATTACTGAATCCTTCTCATACTTAAAATCTACGTCCATGAAAATTACCAGAAAGAAAAAAAGGAAAGCATCAGCAGCAGCTCAGAAAGTTAGACATGTATACTATGCCATGATGCAAAGAAATTAATGGAATGAGCTACTCACGAACGGTGTCGCCGACTTTGAACCGGTTATGGGATGCCCATTCATTGTACATTTGCTCTCCACTCTTTGATGATGGAAGAGCCCAGCCGTCGTCATCACCGACTAGGAACTCGACGGAGATGACAGGGAAGAAATGGAGGGAGAAGAAGAGGAATATGAGGAGAGAAGCTTTGGAGACGGAGGCCATTTGGGGAGCTATTTTTGCTGGGTTCAACTCTTTGGGAAGTGGTAGTAGCAGAATAAGAAGAAGAATAGAATGTGTAGGAGAGAATAATGGGGTTTGTTGGAATTAAAAGGGAGAGTTAGAGGATGGATGAAGGTTGTTGGAGAGAGAGAGGGAGAGAGGGGGAGAGAGAGAAGGAGAGAGGGAGATGAGGGAGAGGAATCTGAGGGGAGTGGGCATGGTTGGCGGTAACCGCTGAGGGATTGTAATCTTTGACTTGGTATTAACTGTTTTCCAAACTTTACTTTTGGGTTTGGGTTTGGGTATGGGTTTGGGTTGGCCCGTGTTTCAGGCCCACTCACAAGGGGTCCAGTAACTCAAATTTGATGTGGTTAAACTTCCCAAAATTCAATTTCTCCGTTTCACTACCAGTTAAAACGACATCGTTTAATTTTCTTCGTTTTTGTACTATACTCAAAAGACTACGGACCACCACCTTCCGCCTCCACAGATTTTAAAGAACTGAGATTTGATTATTTTGATTTGGAATTGGAACTGAGACTAGGGTTTCGATTTTCTCTCTCAGGATTTTACCCTATCGTCCAAATTCACGCGTGGACCTCTTCAATCAATCCACTACAAAGAAGCTTTGGCATTTCTAAACATTCTAAAAGACTATTTATTTTCTCTGAAATTGGAAGAGAACAATGTCGGAAGAGGCTGAGAAAAGGCTTCAGTCTGTCATGGCCAAGCTCTTCCATCCCCCCAAGTCCAAACCCAACTCTCCCAGGTTAGCCTTTTTATTCTTGCTTCTGAGTGTTTGCCGAGAAAATTTAGGGAAAGAAATAGATATTCAAAATTCCTGGACCTGTTGGGTTCGGAAATGAGAAAACAGGAAACTCCACGCAGCTGGGGATGTTATTCAGATGGGTTTTTCATTTTTCCGATTACGAAGACAAGGAAAATCGCAGTCTTTTTTATTTTGTGTGTTCTTTCGTTTCTTTGGCGAACAATCAGAGGTTAAATTTATCTTTCTCTTATTTTTCGTTGGTGTTTGAATCGTGTTTAGGGTTTTTTGCAATTTGAATCGAATTCATCGCCTACGGGGTAAAGATTTTTATAATTTCTATTTGCTTAATTTTAATCAAAGCTAATCCAAATGTTTTCCTAGCTCTTGTTTGATTGTAGAGAAAAGGTAAAGGAAGAAGAAAAAACAGTATCTGTTTGAATCACATTAGAAAAGTTGATCAAAACAGTAAGAACGCACTTTTAAGAATTCTATGACGCAAAATATTTCATTTTCTTTCTATATTCCTTGGTTTCCTCAGCAGCTATACAGAGTTTAACACAATATTTTTTCTCAATTCTCATTGTTCTACAGATGTTCTTGTTTTGTAAATGAAAATACAGTACAGATATTTGGTTTCTTTTCTATAATTTTTTTTCTTGATTTAGTATTTTTACTGTTCGGGGTTTATGTTTGCTTAACGTAATATCTTGCACCCAACTGCTTTCGGTGATTCACTGGATATTCTTGATAAGGGTTTATGCAATTTGAAAGTGTATGCATTAGCTCAAGAGCATGTATGTACATATTCTTTTTGCAGTTTTGTTATTTGTTTGATTCATTTATGTTCTCCAGTGATAGTTCATCTGATGGTCAATCGTCAAAAGGCAAAAAGCGCCCAAATCCAATGTCTGCATCCGCAATTGAATCAAAATTAAGAAAGGATATTCAAAAGTCAACTACTCCAGTACAGGCTCCATTGTGCAGGCCATGGGATCGAGAAGATCTCATGAAGAGATTAGCTACATTCAAATCTATGACTTGGTTTGCTAAACCTAAGGTTCATTCTGGAGCCCACTTTATTATAGCCTTGTCTCCTGTCTTATTTTTTGGAATAAAAAATATACAAACTTAGCAAAAATTTCCCATATACTGTCTTCAAATGCATATAGCATTGGGTTTGAATTTATGCCATGATGGGATCCTTATTTATTTTTGTGATCTGGAGATGATAAGAAAGGAGGGCTTTAATTTCATGACTTTTGGTTCTTAAAGCTTCGTGTTTTTCTTTCTTTATATCTGTAAGTTACTTTAGTTTTTCTGTTTCAGTTCAAGCTGTGGTTGCTTCTTTTAAACTAGTCACCAAGCACATGCTATGCATGTGCAACACATTTTATTTTATTTTATTTTTATCATAAACAAAATATATATTAATAATAATAAAAAAAGTATAAGAGAAGGATAAGAGGTCCTTCCCTCGAAATACAGAGTTTGATCAAAGTAAGACTAGACACCTCCACTATACAAGAACCTATACACAAAGGCATTAACCACATATCTCAAAGTCCAAATTGCATAAATCATGTCAAAAGTCAACTCATCTTACTATTATCCATCCCTTATGAATCACAAACTGAAAACCAACTGCATTGAATGACATTAAGTAGAACTCCTCTTACTTTCAAGTGTACTTCTTTAGGCATTCTTAATACAATTGCTTTTACTTATAAAAAAAAAAAAAAAAAAAAGTGGAACTCCGCTAAAAACAATAGTACAAGAGGCCGAAAGAGAGGAGTAGAAGTGAAGTAAGTCCCACAACATCTCTTCTATTTTTTTTTTTGATAAGTAAATGAATTTCATTAAAAAAGGGGGAAAGAGACGCTAAAATAGCGACTCTAAGTATACAAAACCTATACACCCGCCATCAAAGGCCAAAAGACAAAAAACCTATAGCCACAAGCCTACTTAGAGCCCAACCAATCAATAAAATTAGCTATAGTTAGAGGGCAATCGTCTATGAACAACTTAGCCTCAGCCCATAAAGTAAGAATAAAAGATTGTTTCAATCTCTGAATTGACACCGACTCATCCTTGAATGCCAAACGATTCCTCTCCTTCCAAATCGTCCAAAAAATGTGAAGAGGAGCAGCTCTCCACACCTTCTTGCGGTCTTTACCCATGAAGAAGCCATTCCAACTCAGAAGGGTCTCTCTAACTGAAAAGGGCAAAACCCAAGACACCCCAAATAAGGCAAAGAGAAGATCCCATAAAGCCCTCGTCCTGGAACAATGAAGAAGGAGGTGGTTTATGGTCTCCTCTTTCTCAAGACACATAAAACATCTGTTCGCCAAGGCCCATCCTCTTTTCTGGACTAGATCCAATGTTAAAGCTTTGCCCCACGTGGCCTCCCATGCAAAGAAACAAATCTTGGGCTGCACATTCGCATTCCAAATAAAGCTTGAAGGAAACAAAGATGAACCACCCGCTTCAAGAGCTATATAAAGAGACTTGACCGAGAATTTACCGCTCTTGGTTTCAGTCCACGATACCATATCCTCCACATCCTCAATAACTCTTTTACTCTGATCCTCTCCATAAATCTTTCTGCCTCCTCAACCTCCCAGTCATTAAACGCTCTTAAAAAACAGGGGTTCCAACCCCCCAACCCCCCTCAGCCAAAGGATCCCATATATCTGCCACCCTCGCTTCCTTCTCAACCGTCACAGCAAAAAGAGAGGGGAAGGTCATACACAGAGGAGACTCCCCACACCATCTATCCCTCCAGAAGCTCACCCTTCTTCCATTACCAACTATGAAAGCCATCCTATCACTCACCAACTTCCAATCCGCCCTAATTCCTTTCCACAAACCCAAACCATGAGCCTCTCTCACTTCCCGCGAGCACCATCCCCCTCTAGCTTCTCCATACTTCCCTCTAATCACTTGATTCCACAAAGCCTCTCTCTCATTTGCGAAACGCCAATTCCACTTAGCAAGAAGAGTCTTGTTAAGGAGGGATAGGCTTTTGACCCCCAAGCCTCCTTTCACCTTGCTTAAACACACCAACTCCCATCTTACTAAATGGGGCTTATGCTCCCGGTTGCCCCCACCCCATAGGAAATCCCTTTGAATTTTCTCTAATCTTCGTCTAACTGAGCTTGGTAAACACAACAATGACATTAAATAGATGGGTAAATTCGATAAAGTACTACGAATGAGAGTCGCCCTTCCTCCCTTGGACAAATATTGTCTCTTCCACATAGTTAACCTTCTTCTGAAGCGCTCCTCCACTCCATCCCAAACTGTGACTGACTTAAAAGGAGCACCCAGGGGCATCCCAAATAGGTAGTTGGAAGACTACCCATACTACATCCAAACTCCTCAGCCAGATCATCCATACTCTCCACCCTCCCTACTGGAATTAATTCACTTTTTTCCAAATTTATCCTCAATCCAGAAACAGCCTCAAACCACATGAGGAGCCAACTGAGGTACGTCAACTGATCTTGAGAAGGTTTACAAAACACCAGTGTATCATCAGCAAACAGCAAGTGGGAAATTAGGACCCCTTCTTGGCTCCGACCTTTTACCCTACAACCAGATAAAAAATCTCCCTCTACTGCCCTTTTAATGAAAACACTAAAGACCTCCATAGCAATGACAAAGAGGTAGGGGGAAAGGGGATCACCCTGCCTCAAACCCCTGGAGCTTTGAAAATAGCCCGTAGGGGTTCCATTGATCATCACTGAGAAGCTTGCAGTGGATATACACCACCGAATCCACCTAATCCATTTCTCCCCAAAGCCCATTTTCTTCATGATTGTGAGAATAAAGTTCCAGTCCACTTTATCATACGCCTTCTCTATGTCCAATTTGCACAAAATGCCGCTCTCATTATTCTTAAGGGTCGAATCAATGGCTTCATTGGCTATCAACACTGCATCTAGGATTTGTCTACCCTCCACAAACGCCCCTTGAGCTTTTGAGACCACCTTTCCAACCACTTTTTTTAGCCTGTTGGCTAATACCTTGGCTAGCCACTTGTACAAGCTTCCCACCAAGCTTATAGGCCTATAATCCCCTAAAGCTTCAGCCCCTACTTTTTTTGGAATTAAGACCATAAATGTTGCATTTAGGCTTTTAACAAATTTGTCATTTTCGTGAAACTCCTTAAAGAAGCTCATCACATCAGCCTTCACGAAATCCCAAGCAAAAATCCAAAAGGCCATAGAGAATCCATCTGGCCCCGGGGCTTTATCCCCATTACAGCCTTCTAAGGCGTCACGCACCTCCTCTTCCATAAAAGGAGACTCCAATGCACTGACGTCCAAAGGCTCTAACATCTCAAACTGCAGCCCAGAAACAGAAGGTCTCCATTCCCCCGGATTAGACAACAACGTCTTAAAAGCATTGGCGATCCCTTCCCTGATATCATTTTCCTCCGTGAGCCACGCTCCGTTAATCTTAATTCTGTCCACATTATTCCTCCTCCTATGTGCGTTGGCCATTTTGTGGAAAAAACCGGTATTTCTATCTCCCTCTTTCAGCCACACTTCCCTGGATTTTTGCCTCCACGTGATTTCTTCAAGTAAGACCCATTTTTTATACTCTTCTTTCGCTTCGTTTCTGGCTTCCAGCTCTTCCAATGACAGCCTGCTGGTTTTCTCCTTTGCATCCCAATACTCCATCTGCTCCAGTGCCGTATTCTTTCTATATTCAACCCTTCCAAAACTGTTTCTGTTCCATTCCTTCAGCTTAGCCTTCATAAATTTTAATTTTTCAGCCAAGATAAAACTTGCAGATCCACTGAATCTGCCTTCCTCCCACCATTGCTTCAGAAGATCCTTGACACCTTCAGCTTTCAACCACATATTCTCGAATCTAAACGGGATAGGGCCTCTTCTCATACCCCCACCATCCATAAGAATCGGGAAGTGATCGGACACGGGTCTTGGAAGGAGAAACTGCCTCGCATCTCCAAAATGGCTATCCCACTCCTCATTAACCAGAAAACGATCCAACCTTGAAGAAGACTGATTACCCGCTCCTCCAGTCCATGTAAAAGGGCCCCCCACCATGGGCAGGTCCTTTAACTCCAGATCTTCTTTCACTTCTGCAAACCTTCTCATAATTGAGTTCAATCTCCCTCCTCTGTTACACTCTTCCGGACTCAGGATGGCATTAAAGTCCCCTGCAACGCACCACGGCCCATTCCAAAGCCCCTTAATGGCCCCCAGCTCTTCCCAAAAACTCTCCCTCTCCCTCCTTAAAATTGGCCCATAAACCCCAGTAAACGTCCATATAAAACCATCCTCGCAGCTCTTAAAAGTGCACGTAATAGAGAACAATCCTTTTTGCATGTCAACCAACTCCAGCATCCTGTTGTCCCATATCACCACTATTCCTCCGGCTGCACCCCTTGAGTCTATAGCTCCCCATTCAATGAATCTACCCACTCCTAAGCTCCGAACAATGCCCGTGGTCATTTCCTGAATCTTGGTTTCCTGTAGGCAAACCAAGTCCACCCTATTTTTCCTAATCAAAGCTTTGATCACCTTCCTTTTGTCGCAATTATTAGCCCCTCTTACATTCCAGGTGAGCATTCGGAGCTTCATTTAGACCTACTCGTGCTTCCCCCTCCTTCACCTCCTCCTCCACCTCCAATATAGTTCACAGTCCATTCCAATTTTCTCAATTCTCTTTCGAATTTTGACGTCTCTAATTTTCTCCTCTTTGTGCCATCCAAATTGCCTTTTTGAATCTTCCTCTCTTTCATTCTCTTGAGCAAGAACAATATTTCCCCTTCAAATCCCTCCGTCGGCATTCCTAGATAACGGCTAAATTTAGCCAGGCTACTAGACTGCCAACACAAATCCCCCTCTTTGCCCCTCTCCTCCTTATCTCTTCCCAAAACCCCCACTGATAATTCCTCGGTATTCCCAGCCTCTCTACCCACCATGTCCGAAACCTCAGCCTCCCTTCCGTCCGCCAAAATCATTCGTAGCGGGTCCATGACTGCACCCCCTTCGTCATCAGAAGCTGTTCCCCGGTCGGAAGTCCTTGCCATGACGACACCTTTCCCGTCCCACCCAGAAGGAGTAGAAAAGAGAGAGATATCCCGTTTCCCCAAAGATGAGAAAGGAGAAGAGGTTTGATCGGAATACCTGGAAGCCTCCTCCAATAACGCCTCGTCAGTGTTTTCTAAGGAATTGACGACCGGACGAGGCGATCCTAGCTTGAACCCAATCAAATCCCCCTCCTGCTCTCCGCCACCACTGCGTCGCCCATCGGGAGCCCTAACCCCTTTTGCATTCTCCAAAATGGATATTCTCTCCCCCGTCCGGCCTTTAAAAAGCTTTAAATTGGGCCGGCCCATTACCTCTGGTTTTTTAATCCCTTGGCCCTCTTCAGCGGGCTCTCTTTCCCAGCCCGAATCATCTTGCCGGCCCAGTGGCATAAAATCTCCAGGCCCAGAGTGCAAACTCTTCCCCCCAGCTGAAGATCGGTCTCTTTTTGACCCGTCAGTCTCTGATGCTGCTCCCTGCACAGTACCAGAGGGCTGAACTTTCGTGCTGCAGCTGCCTTCTTCTGCGTTGTACCTCTCAGCCACTTTTGCAGGTTCCCCATACATCTTTTCTCCCACCCTTATGAATCCAGCGCGTGTAACTCCTTCTCCGTCATCCCTGACCTCCCGCTCCTTGCCCTTATCTTTTCTAATGGCCGGAACCACTTCCGACAGGCCTGGTTTTACCTCCCACCATAGCTGGAGAGCATAACAAAAAGATCCCACTACTACTTGCATGGTACTCGGCCATTCTACGCCTGCATATCTCACTGAAATTCTGGCCCACCTTAGTTCCTTGAGATTTGCAGTATTTGCATCCACTTCAGCGAATCCCCCGCAACAGTCTCCTATCTTTCTGAAGGCTTCCTGACTCCAAAGGTGCAACGGCAATCCCATGACTCTTACCCAAACACTCTTGGCTCTTTCGCCATTTTGAGAACACCCCACTTTTGGGTCCCACCTGTCCAAATGCATAGTCGATTCCTTGAACCATCTGTTTCCTCTTAAAAGCACCTTGTCTGCCTCGTCTTTATTCTCAAACTCGATCAGCAAGAGAGGACCCCCTAGCCTTGCGAACTTCAGTCCTCCTTTAATATTCCAACAGGTTCTCCCCCAACTTTCAAGAGCATGCATTTCTGAATCCAACAGAGGGTTATGTCCCCATCTGCCAACCAGACATCGGTCCATTAACTTCCTCTCAGTTGAGATGTCTTTCTCTCCCAACTGTAACCATAGTGTTTCCCCTGCCTTTTTCACTCTTGAATTCACCACATCGACATAGGATTTTTGGGCTTTTCCTTCAGATTCCCCTACTGTATTCCCTGTCCCATAAGAAGTAACATTTCCCCTAGACTCAACCCGAGAAATAACCCCCAGAGAGCGAAGCTTTTCAGCCAGCAGAACCCATCCTCCCAAAATTCCTTTTCCTTCTGGAAACACTAAACAATATCTCTTTGATTCCAGGTCAACCACGGAACACAATAAAAACCTACCTGCCTCATTTGCTCGACTTTCCAACTTAAACCTCCTTCCTCCATCTTCCCACCTTTTGACCAGACCCTGCACAACAAGACCCCTACAGCAAACCTCCACCCCTTCCAGCAAGCAGCACAAGCTGAGACTTCCAAACCTGACCCACGAAGTAAAACCTCTACTCCTTTCCACAATGATTCCCCTACATCTCTCCCCAATCACCTCTACAGAGATTTCAAACGATTTTGAATCCACTGCAAACCAACATCTGCCTCCTCCCTTCATTTCTATACTAATTTATCACCATAATAGACAGCTTTGAGACCTCTGCATTATGCAAATCTGCCAGCTGGCTTTTGATACGATACAACATCTCTTCTATTATCCACTTTTCCTAAAAAATTCTAGCATTTCTCTCTTGCCACACAATCCACAATAAGGTGAGGCAAGCAATTTGTCAAAGAGTCTTGCCTCTAATTGAATTCCTCAATCCTCAAAAAGAAATAATCATCATATCTCCAATACCCCTAGGCGGAACCCAATCCATCCTTGTTGCATTAAAGAGTTTATGTCATAGCCCTAAAGTTAATGGGCAATGTAGAAAAAGATGGTCAATTGATTCTCCATATCTTTTGCATAAAATGCACCAATGAGGACTAAGAGATTTGTAGAGTATTTTTCAACTGTAGCATGTCATTGGTGTTTACCTTCCCATGTGCTACCAACCAAGCAAAGGCTTTGACCTTGGTAGGGGTTTTTGATTTCTAAAAAAAATTGGCTAAAAGGAACAAGATAAGATTTGAGAAATTGGACAAGGCCAAGAAATTTTTTTTTTACTGTGAATAAGCCTGAGAAGGCCAAGAAAATTTTTTTTACTGGGAATAAGCCTGAGAAGGATAAAGACCAGGCTTTTGAATCTACAACAGAATGATACAAGTGCACCGAGTTAAGTAAAGACACGAGTCTTTCAAGAAGTTCAATTCCTATATCAATGAAATTGCGATAGAAGTTAAATTTCCAAGAGAGCGGATAGGACTTACCAAAGAGGACTGAGATGGTGAAGGTTTTCACTGAGATAACTCTATAGAGACTTGGAAATTGTGGACACAAAGGTTGGTCAGCCCACCATAAATCTTCCCAAAATCAGATTCTCAAAATCTATTGTCAATACACATTATCTCTGTATAGCATTGTAGAATGCTTGTGTAATTGTCCTCTCAAGATATGGAAAAATTGCCTTATGAATGAAAAGATTGAAATATGAAATACATAAAAAACTAACTTCTAGATGAATAGGATTTGGGAATGAAGATGTATAAAATTGAAGTATTGAGGAGTTGGAAAGTGAATCATTGTTTTCCAAAGAGGGAGTTGTGAGCAGTTGCTGCTCGAAGAGGGAGTTGTGATCTATGTTAAAGACTTTTTATAGATCTAATCTCTAAATGGTTCCTGTAGATGATGTTGATTCTGTTCTCCATCTAGATACCAAGGAAAGGGAGAGTTTTCCATGTGGAAAGGAGTTCTTTTTTATCGATGGAGATATATTTTCTTTACTAGTATATCCTTTATTTCACATTAAGATATATTTTCTTTACTAGTATATTCTTTATTTTATATTAAAAACCAGCACATTTTAAGTGTAATTTGTTGGAAAAATATGATTTTTTTTCCTTGAGTCAAATTGTTTGTTGGGACACCAAATAGAGAGAATTGCTTTTGTTTTTTAGTAATATAAATAGAAGAAGCTTATGCTTTGGATGGATGAAATCATATGTTTTATGTTACTTCAGCTTTGCAATTATCTTACATTTGCATCTATGTGCTCTTGGATAAGTGAATGCACTTTGCTTGAAAGCGATCCGTGCTTGTCTCTTGTGAGCTGCCAATAGATTTCCACCATCAAATGACAAGAATAGAAGATGGCAATATGGTGGGAAAATAAAAACAAAATGCAACCACTCAGCCTGTTGAGATTGAGAACTCTCCAAAAAGGGGAGAGGTAACCTCTTGTGGAATAAATTTCCCACATCTTTCCAAATCAAATTTCTACAATCCTAATCCAATATCACCAAATCCATTTTGTTGATCACAGGGGAAGGAGAGAATGAAAAAATTTAGTCCCTTGTGTCTTCTTTCATAACTCAACACCCTTAGGTTGAGTACTCCTATCTTGTTATGTACAGAAAACCTCCCATCAGGCCCATTCAGAAAACTTGGCACTTGCCTAACAAATGCCTAAGCCAGAAACCTGTTGTGTCTAGGTCAAGTCTCTTGCTTTGATGAAAAAGCCCCCTGTTTAATCCAGTTGTTTTAACATAGCCATGGTCCAGAAGATGGAAATGAAAGTTTGAGTCTTATTATATGTTCCATAACACCTCAGATTCCCTTAATGCCATTAGGATTGTCAGTCATTTTCATTTTTCAAGTAAGTACCCTTCCCATGTTCTTTATATATTTTTAAGGCTGCCTTGCTTCTTCCATCTCCCTTGCATCTCTTACATGTGTGCTTCCCAAACTGGTCACTGCATTTTAATGGGTTAGATGCAACTGAAGTTAGCTTTTTAATGTTACATTTGTGAAATGCAACCCATACGAATGTTGAACTTTGAATCTTTAAAGAAATTAGCGTTTTATAAACCATCAAGCTTGAGAACCTTCTCTGATGCTGATTCAGTAGTGAATAAGGTACATATCTAGGATGTTCCCTTTTTTCTGCTTGACAGTTCATTCATAAAATGTTCAACGACATGGTAACAAAGAGTCACTCAGAGAATCAATATTTTTCAATTTTTTTTTTCACTATGCCTTACTTTCTGGTAACTTCTAATTTTCTTGGGATATTGAATGTATGCAGTTTTCCATTTGCCTAACTTCTACATTTTACATATGAAACTCTGGAAGCTTGAATTTTTAAGCTCAATTTTTTATTTTATTTTTTTCATGTGGAATTACATGAAATTAATTTTTTTTTTTTTTTGGATATACAAAGTTAATTTAAAATTTTCATCTCTTCGTTGGATGTTTCATTTCGAAGCTTTGTGTTTTCACTTTTAGAATCCTTTTTTTTTACCCTCATAGTTTTCTATCTGCCTCTTCAGAGAAACTGTGTGGTTCCTTGTCCTTCTCTGAATGAAAAGAGGGTGTGCATAAGTTTGTTTTTAACTTGGTCCAATTTCTATATTCATTTGGTCTTAAAGTTGTTTCTTTTGAAGTAGTAATGATGATGTCTTCCATTTTACCAGGTGATAAGTGCTGTAAATTGTGCCAGAAGAGGCTGGGTGAATGTGGAAATGGACATCATAGCCTGTGAAGCCTGTGGAGCACGTCTTCTCTTTTCTACTCCATCATCTTGGACACAGCAGCAAGGCATGCCATGCTTCTCTTTCCTCTCTATATCATGTGCTAATAATCAATGATTTGACTTGTGCAGCAACTGTTGTCCTTTTTATAACTGGATTAAAACTTTTTCATTTATTCTCTCAGTTGAGAAGGCAGCCTTGGTATTCAGCTTAAAGCTGGATAATGGACACAAACTACTTTGCCCATGGATGGACAATGCCTGTGATGAGATGCTAGCACAGTTTCCACCTGCAACAGTTCAAGATTTAGTGGATGGTTACAAAGAACGATCTTCTGCTCTTTTGCAACTTGTAGCCCTTCCCTTGATTTCATCTGCAGCCATTAATTACATGAGAAGTCCTCAGCTGGAGCATTTTCTTAGACAATCTTCAGTGTTGGAATTTGGCAGTGTGTCTGCGGATTCTTCTCAGACAGAATATCTTGGAAGTGAATGTGATGCAGTTTCTGCTAATTTGTATTTTCAGGTACCACGCTTATATGCTTAGAGGGCTATAGATACTAAGCTGTTTCTGATATCTGTACTTTATTCTAAATATGTGTATGTGGGTAGGGCTTGTAGTTATTTGCATTTGATTGTATCAGTGTTGTCTACTGATTTTTTCCCCCCTTTTTTTGTATTTTATTTTATTTTTTCATGAGAAATGAAGAATATCATATATAGGAGAGAAAATTTAGAAATAAAGATGAGAGATCCTTCAACAAAGAAGCAGTACAAGCAGAAAGGAAAAGAAAAAAGGCAGGAGAAAAAAAGAAGAAATAAAAAACACCCTATAGGATGCCCCTAGCAATCATTGCGCAAGTAAAGGTGTTACTGTTCCCAAGAAAGCAAAGGACACTTGAGTCTCCTCTTTTGTGAAGCCTATCAGCTTCCCTGTTCTGATGTCTAAACTCCTCATATTTTAATACTTTTATTCATAGGCATGTATGTTTGTGTATATATATATTTGTGAGAGAAAAAATGATTCCATATAGTCTCAAAATTCTCTGCCATGCATTCTTGGTCATTAGCATTTCTCTTTCTCCCTCCTTGAACCTTATGGCTGTGATTAAAGCCAGCTTATTTCTGTCCCTTGTGATGATTACATCTAATTCACTGGTTATGCCTGTTGTAAAATGAGAGATAGCTTTAGCATCATGCTCATTTTCTTGTTACTGGTAATTCTTAGTAATAGCTTTTATCTGGAAGTGAGTTTGACATTGCTTCTCTCTTATTTGTCTTAGGCTCTCTTGCATATGTGCTTCCTCTTAATTCTCACTACTTAAATGATAATAATGTTTCATGATACTATTTTGAATTTTATGTAGTGTTTATGCCAAACAACAGGATTGGTGAACTGGTGATAGTGAAAATATTCCATTTGTGTTCTAATGAATTTTAAATTACAAGATCTTCTGTTTTGTGTTCTTGTTTCTGTTAAATGCGCCCGTTCATGTTGGTTGTGATTTTCATTTCTTTTTTTTTTTTTGGGATGCTGGATGAAGATTATTGATGTTTTAAAGCATGTGCAGGCACAAAAGCTCATAAGTTTATGTGGTTGGAAGCCTCGCTTGCTGCCTTATGTGGTTGACTCCAAGGATCAGCAATGTAAATCTGCTAAAGATGTCAATCATTTGGATCTGTCTCGTATAGTTGCTAATATGCAGACTCCTCCAATTAGCATCCACTCTTCTGCCACTGATAAGAGTATGCAAGCAAATGAAGATCCCATGGCATCTAGTGAACTACAGTCTGAGCATTCTGTTGTTCTAGAATGCAGCCTTTGTGGAGCCACCGTTGGATTATGGGCTTTCTCTACAGTTCAACGTCCAACAGAGTTTTTTAGATTAGTTGGAAATTCAGAAGTTACTGGTGAAAGCAATGCTTTTCATTGTAAAGGAACTGTCTTTTGCCCTGTCAGTGGTGCTCCTGGAATTCAGGATTCAGGAAAAGAAAACCATGTCAACAGTACTGAAGCTGTCATGATCGCTGATGCAAATGGTGCTAGATCATCAAATGAAAGATTGTTGAATTTAAATTTGACAATTGCAGGGGGTCCTCCACCAACGGAGCAAAACTTCAGAGCAACAATTTCCATACCTGTTATAGGTCAGAATTTAAGGGCACGGTTTTCTTCTGATCATGATTTTAGGGATCGTAGCTGTGTTAATCAAGAAAATAGTCCATCTGGTGCCAATAAAAAGGGTTTATTTCTGGAGGGAAAAAACCACACAGAAAACACTGTCACTCCACAAATTGCCCAGCCAGAATCCATTGTCCTCCTAGAAAGCAAAAGACATGGTGATGGACAATTTAATGCTACAAGCAATGATCAATCTCCATGTTTGAATAACAACATCAGTGAGGAAGATGATGCATTTAGAAATAGTAACAATCACATGTCATTGGAAAGACCAAATGTCAATCAGCAGGGACTGGGTTTTCCTGAAACTGGTATGCATGATTCTATTTTCAAAGTTCAAACGCAAGATGTAGTACAAAGTTCTGGTCAAAATAGCAAGTTGGCTGAGAGTGCAGATAATGTCGGGACAGTTAACTCAACAGCAACTGAGAGTGTAGATAATGTCAGGACAGTTAACCCAACAGCAACTGAGAGTGTAGATAATGTCGGGACAGTTAACCCAACAGCAACTGAGAGTGTAGATAATGTCGGGACAGTTGACCCAACAGCAATTGAGAGTGTAGATAATGTCGGGACAGTTAGCCCAACAGCAACTGAGAGTGCAGATAATGTTGGGGCAGTTAACCCAACAACAACTGGGAGTGCAGATAATGTTGGAGCAGTTAACCCAGCAGCAACTGAGAGTGCAGATAATGAAGTTAGAGATTCTTGCATGACAAGTGCAGATGCTAATATGACAACTAGAAATGCAGAAATCAGTGAGGATGATTCATTAATGGTGGTTGGGGCTGATGATTGCAATCTTCAGCAGATTCATGGAACTGATAATGCCTGTAACATACACATAAGAGGAGGAGACAAATATTCTGAGGTCCAAAACATTTTAAGCACTCAACCAAATAGCCAGGGTGACGATTGGGTCAAAGACAGAGGACAGATTCCTGTAAATAACGAAGCTGTAGCCTGTGGCATAGGTAAGCATAAATGTTGCTCGTCTTTCTGCATCCTGATCATGAGTGTTGAAAAAAAAAAAAATGTTTATTGGTTTTTTGCTCGGTTCTGCATTCTTGGTTCAACAATCCACTTTTATTGCTATTATCATACTTCCTCATGAACTAGATGTAAATAGTACAGCATTGATTCTAGATTATTGCATGTTCTTTTAGTGATTACATGTAAGGATGTATGTCATAGTAGCATTTGGGAGAACCTTTGGAGGTCACATATGAGGATGTAAGTATTATGGTTGCATTTGGGACAACCTTTGAAGGGTCAAAGTAGGCTTGTTAGCTCCAAAAGTTTTTTCCAGTAAAAATTTGGTGGTGGAAGAACTTATTATGACCTTCTAGAAGAAGCCCTTTTCTTCAAAAGATTAATTTGATAGAAGGAAGGGTGAGGTTCCTTTTTGAATGGGGAGTTTGTAAAACCAGAGAGGAAGATCAATTGCCTATTTAGCACAGTTGTAACTTCCAGTGAATTGCCTTCTTTGAGAAGATGTTTGTATTCAACATGTAAAATAATTTTGAATTCTGAAACTTCTTTCTCTATGCATCTACAAATGTGTCTCCTAATTTTATTGAAAGGAGCTTTTAGGCCTCAAACCTCTTCTACTTTGCAATGTTTTATTGGTAGTGGAATACATTATAAAACTCTTTGACATTCAGAAAGAGCTTTAGGCAAAATTAAAAAGCCACACTAAACAAGGCTTAGGTAATAGAACTTAAGACATCAGTTTTATCTCTATAATTTGGTGCTATTTCCAAATGTGCCTGCTTTATTGTTGAGATGATTGGAGCACATAGTATATCATGTTACCGGTCTCTGCACATTCTTTTATCCAGATTCTTTGGTTATAATTTGGTTGGTGGCTCGGAACAGGTATTCCCTCCTTTGATGACTAGGAGCTTTGCCTCAACAACTTGTGGTTTTTGCAACTGATCATGACATGCTTTTTTATGTTTACATTTTCATAAAGATATTTAATTTTTAGCAGAGATTAACCATGCTTCCTTTATTCTTCTAGCAAATGATCTGAAGCAACAACCAATAGATAAAGCCATGGAGTTTGATCCAATCTGGCAGCACAGACACTTTTGCCCATGGATTGCAGCAGCAGGCGGTGCAGCACCTGGATGGCAACAAACTCTCTCTGCTTTACAACAGCAGAAAGATTTTTCTCATCCTTCACCCTCGAACATGATCAAGGTATTTCAAAACTTCAATACCATTGTTAGGGCAGTAAAGCACATATCCGTCTTGTGGTATCACATGGACCAAGGAATAACAACAGGGTTGAACCAATTGGGTGGTAAAGTGCATATACATCTTGTGGTATCACATGGACTTAGGAATAACAGTAGCGTTGAACCAGTCCCACCTAGCATGATCCTGTAGGAACCTATCCTGCCCTAATCTTGCTGTCTCTAAGATAGGTATTTAATTCAAACACATCTCAGATTTGTGTTGAGTTTGGAGTACTTGTCTATGGTATTGAAGTGTAGCACACTCAGTGAGCGACTTTTCATGAATATTAGATACAACAATGATGATGATGTTAAGTAAAAATATTTCTAATTAGTCCTGGGGTTTGAAATTTTGGCTTAGCACTCCTGTCCAAATTTTAAGTATATTAAATCTGAACTGTTACCTTTTTTGGATAGGCAAATCAAAGTAAATAATATTAATAGAGTGCCTAACCCAGTAAATATATTCATGATTTGAATTATTATTGCCTGCATGTCCACCCAGGCAAACCCACTCACTCCATATTTCAGTGAGAACCTCAACATATTCTAGTCTTTTGTCTCTGTTTATTGTAGTGTCATCTTAAAGTGAAATCCTTTTTCTCTGTATACTTCTGCACAGGTGGATGATCCCATTGCTTCAGTTAGAAAGCTTTTCATGTCGTCATCAGAAAAAAGAATGAAGCGCACTCATGGATCGACCTAAAGTGCTGTATGCTGAGTTGTTGAATTTGCTGTGTCCAAAAGAGGTCCTCAAACATCCCGATTTCGCCAGTTTTGGTAGGATGCTTAGGTACTTGAGACAAATGTATTTCCATAGGCATGCTATCCCCTTTTGAAGTCCATAAAATGTCAGCAAACCTGTGGTAGTACCGTAGTAGCAGCTTTGTAATTTACTGCCAAACTAGTTGAGAATTTAAGATGCATTTTCCCTACATATCCAGGTCTACTTACACAATGATACAATGTAAGTGGAGCTATATCGAGTCATAGCAATAGAATTCATTCTGTCACATGAAATTGTACACTCTATGACAAAATCAAAAGGCAAAAATTGGGAACATCTTTCTCCGCTATTGGATCAAGCCACAATTTGTGATGAGCACCTTGGAATAAGGGCGGTTGAAGCCTCTTTCTGCAACCGTTGCTCTTTTATCTCCGATCAACTTGGCAACCCTGCTCATTAAACAGTGAGAAGTTCTATCATCTCTCTAATCATTTGTGGCTTTCATGCTTGGTTTGTAGGTTGGATTAAGGGTCATAAAGTTGTCAACACAAGTTGAATCCAATACGTTTTTCACAGGTTTAAATTGAGTATGATCATATTTGAGTTTAATTCGTTTAATAAATAGGTTGTTTTTGTATTAACATGCATGACATATGAATATCACTCTAGTTGATTTATTTAATAATCATGTTAAGTAGATTGATTATAGTTCTAACATTTAAAATTTGATTTTAAATAAACATTTCAAGTTAGGAAGGTTATCATATAGACTCATTCAAAATCTAATTTGATTCGACTATTGAATATCACGTAATTATTAAATGAGTTAAATAATTAGATTAGGTTCGGATTTATATTTTTAACTTGATTGTTTTTTATGTCGTGTTTTGGTTGACCTATTGATCTTTTAATATGATACAAACATCATCCACCAACATTAAGTTGAATCATCATTTTAATGCTTTGTTTTGGGGAGAAAAATAATTGATTTTCAATATTGTAGGCCTAGAAGTTCTCTGATGTATTCATGTTGTGGCTAAGGCTGTAAGAACCGAACTCTACCTGAAATAAGGAGAACCAGTGTTCTCTTGCACAGTCTTCACCTGCCCAATTTTCTTCACAACTTCCATACCTTCCAATACTCTTCCAATTACCAAAGTTGAGGTATCTAATTCGGGCGAATCCTTGCTGGTAATCACAAACTCTGTTCCATTGGGGTCCGCTCCGACATCCTCTTCATCAATCTCCAACTTCCCTCCCCTCGCAACCAGCTTTATTTTAGGTGGGGGTTTGGTTGGATCCCTCACAACAATGCCCACACTCCCTGCCAAATTCTTTGTTCCTGGGCACTTCTCATTCATTTTCTCCCATTCTGTTACCAGACTCTCAGCTGCCAAATTGCTTCCCGTTCGCTTTGCAAGCTCGGCATCCACACCATAAGACCTCACCCCACCATGTTGCACATAGTTTGGCATGATCTTCACAAACTCCTTTCTTCTATAGCTAATGCCAGCAGCCCCACTAACTAGGCCACTGAATCTAGCAGCTCCAGCTGGTGCATCATCTCCATATAGGCCTATAACTATTCTTCCTGCCGGCTCCCCATCAATTGATATATCAAGGAATGCTCGCTTAGTTGGAGCTTTAGCAGTGCAATTTGGAAGAGCGTTCTCTTGTAGTCCATCAGTTTTATCAGCATCAACTGCAGAACCTTCTTCAGCCCGTGCCCTGGATTCCACAAGTGCAGAGCCCAGGAGAAGAAGCAAGGAAGAGTTGCTGCAAATTGTGAAGTCTCGGCGGGAGAATTTGCAGTGTTGTTTGAGGATGGGAGGAGATGGATAAGTGGGTATGTTGTTGGGGGCTTGTGGCAGAGGAGGAAGGGCTGGTGGTGGAGAGTGAAGGAACTGCAGAATTTTAGAATTTGGCAACATTTTTATGTGAGAAGTCGTTCCTCCCGAGTCCTCATACAAAAGCCCTTCTTTTGACTTACAAAGCGAAGCCTCTCCTTGCCCCCAGAGAGATTGTGGATAAGAAAGATAAAAGGCGAAACCATACATGGTTTTGGAATGTGTATTTGTAGATCATGTGGCGCCCCACATGGGTTGGGCCATCTTTTGATTTGTGCAAAGGCACTGAAATTTAACTGGGATTGGATTTGAAGTTGGAGTTTGGGCCAAAACATCTCTTTTATGCAAAAAAAGAAAAATAAATAAATTTAATTATCTTATCAAATTTATATTCAAAATAATACTTTTATTGTCACATTGGAGTTATATCATTAAAAAAAAAGAAAAAAAAATTAAATTGAAACCTCAATCATCAACTAAGGCTTCATTCTTTAATTGAAGTTTCAATTGATAATTACGACTTCAAAAGAAACCAGTTTTACATTTGTAATTAATAAGATTATTTGGTCCCATAAACAAAAAAAAAGGTTAAAAGAGGAAATGGGTGTGAAAAACTCAGCAAAACAATGGCTTTGATGTGATCTTTACCAGCCAAATCCTTGTGTACAATCATGGGTAAAGAGAGGTAGGGTGCTAAATTGTACAAAAAACATTAAAAAAGATCAACATATGTTTTCTTGAAGTTGATACTGACTTGTCTCCATAGAAGAATATATGTAATAGGTATACTCTACTTGATCAAATCAATGGAATAGATTAACTAATTACTTAATGAATATATTGGTGGATGAGGAAATTTTTCAATTAAAAATGTGCATATTTTGAGCTTGGAACTAAAATTTATTGTAAGATAACTAAAAGTCAATGATTTTAAAAGTGGTTAAAACAACTTCTTAATGCTTAAAAGTTTTTTTTTATAAAATTACGGATTTGTTTAGTTACTGTTTTTTAAAATGGTTCTGAAAAACAGTTTTGAAACTTGTTTTATATTGTTTTGTTTTAAAAAACAAAAGTTTGTTTCAAAATTTAAAATGTTTTTAACTTATTTTTAATATTTTTAAATATAATTTTTATATCTAGTATTTTATTTTTAATTATTTTACATATATATATATATGATTATTTTTTTAAACAGTTCTTAAAAAACAAGTGAAAACAATATAAAATAATTTAAAAAAATAAAAAACAAAAAAAAATTAATTGTCAAACGGGTTTTCTTAATTTTTTATTTTGAACAACAAAAAAATTGTTTTCGAAAACAGTTATCAATCAGACTGTATATGTTTGACAAAATTTAAAAAACACATTTTTAATTTATATCCAAACATTAAGTGATTTTTTATAGGACTTATTATAATAAGGATATTACAAAAAAAAAAACATTTTAATCAAATCACTCTTAAATAAATTCTAAATTTGAGTCAAACTCCAACAATCCATCTAGATTACAAAGGTTTATTTGTTTTCTCAATCAATAGTTTCATCAAATCTTGTGATGCAATTTTGATTTGCTTTGTTGTAATTGTCATGAAAGTCTCACAAGAGAACAAATCAAAAGCGAGCTAAAATATTGGTATGTGCTAGAAAACAAACAAAGCATGAAGATCGTACTTGTCCACAATCACAATGTACAACAAAATAAAAACAATTAAAAGAATATCAACTTAATACCCTTTCGTCCTTGTCCACAAACATATTGAGAGACCTGAATGCTAAAGTCTTAATTGATTAAGATCATGTTAGGTGGTCTATTTAACCCAAAAATTTAAACTGTTAGATGAGTCAAATATATGTGGTGGGCTAACAATGAATTGTTGTGTAAGAGAGTGGTTAAGAGTCTTAAGACTTAAGAGCAGTACTTACCCCTTATTCAATGTGTCTCGAGGGGAAATTAAGCTAGTAAGGAGAAGATGGTGTCAAGCCAAATTGCTGGGGCATGGTACCAAGGTGGGTCGGACGAATTTACCTCAGATTGTAAGACGGAGATTCAAAATTTTATATTAAAAATGAGACGGATAGCCGAAAAAACCCATGATCCAATTTCTAAAATGGTGGGATCACAATCAGGAGTTATTATTGGACATTAGAAGGATGCAATTGCAAAGCACATATCCAAGCATCCATCCACATGCATGTGCCATTTAATGGGGGTGGCAACTGGACTGTCCTATCTGTTTTCTGCTGTGTGATACTTTGCCCAGAGCTTCAAGTAAAAACCCATTATTGATGGACCAACACTCTTGCTGCTGTTCTTTCTTTTCCTTCATTGTGAGTAATTGCTGGATGATGGATTATTAATTAGCTAGCTAGCTAAAAAAAAGGGGTAGAGGACAATGGGTTCTAGGGTTGGTAAGGACATAAATTAAAGCATTCTTGTGTTTAATGGCAAAGTCCTTGGCTTGAAATTCTTAGGAAAACTTGTCCTTCAATTTTGCATTGTTCATTGTGGTTTTATGCTACTATGCTTTATTGTATTAATATACAATCATATACCAATAAATATGTCGTGATTCGAAATGTTTGGCCTAATTTTTCTAAAAGGTTTTTTTCCCATTTTTATTTTTTAAATTCTTTTTAAGAAATATACAATATTTCCTAGTGTAGAATATTACAATATTTAATAGGTCAAATACCCCTAAATAGATTTACAACCAGTTTGGGAGTGTTTCTATTTGGAGCGATTTTACAGAAGTATTTTTATTGGAAGTGTTTTTAAGAGAATCACATTCCAAGTATTTCTTAAAAAATAAAAAATAAATTAAAAAATTTATAGGTGATTTTTCAATATTATAAATGATTTTTCAAAATTTTAAAAATATTTTCTAAATTTTCTAAAACACTTAAAGGCATATTTAGCAACTATTTTTTAAAACAGTTTTCTATTTTCTTAAACAAAAAAATACGAAAATCATTTTACAACCAAAAATCATTTTCTATTTTTTGTTCTTAAGAATAAAAACATGATGTTTTTAGATAATATCTTCTAATTATTTTTTATCGTTTTCACTTATTTTCAAATGATTATTTTAAAAAATAATTATATAAATAAATAAATATATATATATATATATATATATATATATATACAATGATTAAAAATAAAACATTAAATATAAAAATTATTTTTAAAGTACATTTAAAAATATTAAAAATATATTAAGTTTTCAAATAAACTTTTATTCTATAAAATATCATTTTTCAAAAATCATTCTTAAAAATTTTTTTAAATACGATTATGAAATAGGTCTTTAATTTATTTTATTTAAAAACATTTTTTAGACTAAAACTTTTTCCTAAAATTAAGATTTTTAGATTTCCTCTTTTGGTTTCTTCTTATTTCTACCACTAACATGGAACTTACTAAATTCCTTCAAATTGAAATAAGCTATTTTATAATCTAATAAAAAATAATTTTTTTCCTAAAGATAAGCCACTTATATAATTAATCAATTTTATGTCAAAGCATAAGGTGCCACTTAAGTTTGTGGGCTACACAATGGGAGTAGAACCTAAAAAGAGAAGGCAAAATAAATAGATACCCGAACGAGCCGGAGAGAGACAGACAATGGGAAAAAGCCAGACACAAGGCCACAACTCTCTGACGACTCTGCCACCCTTTCCTCCGTCATGGCCGGAGTTTTTAAAATTGGTGGTGACATCACAGCCATTGATTCAACTCAAATTATTTTAATCAACAGCCTTCCCCACCGTACACGTAGCGCCCATCCACTACATGGGCTGTCTTAAACCTAGGTATTTTTTTCTAAGAAATTATAAAATATGTAAAAGCAAATTAAGACCACACTTCTAGGAAATGTTTTTAAAATTAAATATTTTTTTTAAAAATATTATAAATAATTTTTCAACATTAAGAGTGAAAATCGTTTTTTTTTAAATTATTATCAAACGAGGTTCTGATTGCATTAATTATATTCGAAAAATACATATTACTTCAAAAAATAATAGAAAAAATAGAAAAAATCCAATGTGGACTGGGATACTAGAAATGCTTTCTCCAAAAGATGCATGGTCATTAAAGACCCCATTTGCAACTCCATCTAAAAAATAAGGAGTCGTGTTTGCTTTACTATTTAATGAAGTTGACCGACCTTATGAAGACTTAGATAAGTCTCGTCTACTTTACTATTTAATGAAGATTCCTTAGCATGCCATCTCATTTGATCTATGTTTCTATTTATATAACAATTTATGAAAATAATTTTTATAATTTTCAAAACAAATTACTAAGAATTAAAATTTTATTTCATGTTCGATTGTTTCGTCTTGTGAAATGATATCGTGATTTACTGTCGTTCTTGTTCATGTTTCGATTGAAACTATGAAAGAAAAGATAAATGATTTGAATTGATTGAACACCAAACTCATAAAAAGGGATGTCTAGTGTGATTAGGTTTGAAAGTGTAAGAATTATGATGAGGCTAGATTTCTCAACAATCATGTCACTATATGATTAAATAATTCGGATTGGGTGGGCTCAAGTCACTGCTACATTCACTCTATGTCTTAACCTGCCCAATCCAATTGGGCCAACCCCTAGAGAGGTAGGACTTAGGAGAGAAAGAGAAAGAGAAAGAGACAAGGCTCAAGTATTCTGCATTTTAAGATTTGACAAACCCCCTAACCCGTCAAAAAGTTGAGCCAGCAAAAGAGAGAGAGAGAGGGGTGCAATGGATATGAGAAAAATAGTAGTAGTTGTTGAAGATGTGGAAGCAGCAAGAACGGCTTTCGAATGGGCTCTTCACAATCTGCTTCGTTATGGAGATTTGATCACTCTCCTCCATGTCTTCCCCAAGAGGTCCAGAAGCAAGAAGAAGCTTAGGCTCTCACGCTTGAAAGGCTTCCAGTTGGCTCTCTCCTTCAAGGACATATGCAGCGACTTCCCTAATGTAAGATTCTGCCTCAAAACTCGAAAATTCCCTCTTTTTTTCTTTTGTATTTTCCTTTGTGGGGTTCTTTCCGTCGTTTTATGTGACTGATCACCCTCATGTTCGTGTCTATATGCATACCATAATTAAATGGTTAGTACTATTACAGACAAAGATCGAGATAGTTGTCACAGAAGGCGACCAAGAAGGCGATAGGATCGTTGCCGTGGTACGAGAGATCGGTGCTTCAGCGCTGGTCGTGGGGCTCCATGACCAGAGCTTTCTTTACAAGTAAGTTGATTAATTACTGCATAATTCTGGAGTTTTCAGTTCATTGCCTTGACGGAGAAGAAGAAGAAGAAATGGTCAACTGTTTCTGTTGGTTTTTTAGCAATATTGTCTCAACCATTTTTTTCCCCAATAATGCAAGTGATTGGAGAGTGTTGGGCACTCACAGAAGGCATCCATAAATGTTGGGCTCCACAAAGGAAAAAGCTCCGTGTGACTCTTAGGAAGAGTAGATGCCTCTGGAGCACCCTTTTTCTGATGTGGATCTCAACACGAAGCATCTTGGAAAGATCGCATTTGTGATGGGGCGGTATGGACCAAATTAACCCAAGATCATATGGCTCAAAAAATCATAGAATCATCATCACCACAGTATGGGTGGCTGGGACCCATTTGGGGTTGGGCCCTTGTCTTCCCATATGAGGCACCCTCATGGGAAGACAACCAAATATAAAGATAAAAAACATTTGACCATCACATATATTTCTGCGATTCAGTGCATACATGTGCTCTGTGGTTAATGGAGGGGTCCATGAATTCCACATGAGGCAAACATAAGCTCCAAATACGAGTGGAGAGGATGAAAAGCATACACAGACAGTAAAAGCTTTGAATCTTTGTGGAGTTTGCGCTGGTAGTAGAAGAGAAGAAAACGATATTGTAAGTAAGTTTGTAACTCAATGTAGGGTTTTCTTTTTCATATGGTGCAGGTTGGCAATGGCCCACAACAACATAGCGAGCAGCTTCAATTGCAGAGTCCTTGCCGTCAAGAGCAATGCAAACTCATCACCAGACAGTTCGTCAATACCAGACAGTTCAACCAACATGGACTTTTCCCAGATCGATCTCGCTGGATTACAGTGAGATTCTTATCACATTCTGAAAACTGTTCTAATCTCTAACCACCCCTTTTAACATAGTCTAAACTATAGAATTTAGGGCCTTGTAATGATCCAATTGCGTCAACATTTTGCAGTGTCCCTGACCCCCTTCCCCCGAAAATTCGATACCGAATATGTCCAAGCCCTTCTGCAATAATATGGAGATCAAGCGGCAGCTCAAGGAGGAAGAGCAGCTCGAGGGAGGAGGCTCAGTTTCGTCTCATTAGAAGCACATAGCTCTTTGTGTTTTTTGTTGTCACAGTGATCTTGAAGGGGTCTGAATGTGGGTTTGATTTTTTTAGCTTTAATAATGTATGCTTTACACAACACACTTGCATATAGAATAGTCCAATTGACTTCATCCAGTTCTCAGCTGATGCTTAATTACAAAGTTCTGACCCCTGTAACATCTTGCTATGGCATTGTCTCTTTTGGCACAACTAAGAGTGACCCTAGCTTCTCTTTGATTCATCGATTTGGTTGTCCTTCCACAGGAGTGGAACAAAAAGGAAAAGTTTTCTTATCATTTGATTGTAATTTAAGAACTTCTGTTTTTCTAGAATGTTTGGTTATCAATTTAGTGACATATTAAATTACTAATTTTACTAAAAGCTTAAATAATTAAATAAATAGATCCACAATGTCCCATTATTAAATGAATCATTAAGAGTAAGTACTAAATAACCCGAGGTTAAGTTTAAAGTCATATACATTTCGACCTACTTTTGAAATGAATGTTTAAAATATGTTACATACTTTATCTTTTATTTTTATTTTTTAAAATAAAAATTATTAAAAGTGGTATTAGATCATGGCTTTAATACATATTTTGGATCGTACTTTAAAAATATAGTTTTAAACTAATTTAAAGAAAGAAAATAAAAAATTAAATAATAGTTTCATGAGATGACTATAACTTAAGTTAGGTTTTGTTTGTTTAAATAATGATTTAATAAGAAGAAAAGAAGAGAAAAAAAATAGAAGAAATAAAAAATTAAAAAATATATTTAAAATTAATAAATAATTTTTATATATTACTTTAAACTCATTTTGGCAGAGATCATGGTATGCATCATGGCATAACAGTTGTAGAACGCGTCGTGGCACAAGTAATGACATGAACTCACATGTTACCATTAGTGCTATACCGTCTCCGCAACATGAGTCAAAACTAAACAAACTTGAAAAATAAAGATTTTAAATATTCTATATAAAGATTAAATAATTAAAAAATAAATAATTTTTTAAATAATTTTAATTGTATTTAACTTTTTTTATATATATTTTTTTTATAAATGAGGTCAAGATGAATAAATTTAGTTGTGAGTGTAATTAATTAAAATGTGAAGAACATATTTAAACAAAAGATATAATAGTAGCTCAATCGTTAGAAAATTGGTTGTAAAAGATTACTTAAAATCAAATTTTCGAGTATTCCATTAATTTTGCTGAATTTCATGTTTTGACATTATTTACGTTGTATGTAAACCCAGGGAACGTTTTATTTGAATTGGGTTCGAGCCAAAACCAAAGCTGGCTGCACCTGGGGCTCAACACACTCAGACTGGAGCAGCCTACTCGGTCCAATTTTATTTCTAGAGGGAATTTAAAAAGACGAAAAAACAAAAAGCTTGGCTCGGACTCCAAACCCGACTCTGATTCACCAAACCCAACCCACCAGCCGAGCCAACCCCACCATCTCTCTAGTCTCTCCCATTCTCTGTCAAAGCCTCAAAGGCGTCGTTAAGCCGTCGAAAGCCCGTCAAAAGGGGAAAAACCCGAAATGAAGAATAAGGCGTCGCGGCTCTCCTGATTCCAGCGTCGACTTTCGACTTTCTCTTAAAAAAGCTGATCTCACCCTTTTGTTTCTCTCTCCTCGTTCTCGCTCGGCTCCGATCTTCGGCTCAGATCCAACGCCCATCTCCTCCCTTTCTCTTTCCCTCTCCCTCCTCTGCAACTCTTTCTTTCTCTCTCTACAGCTTTCTCTCTCTAAATTCTCTCTCTCTTTGATTCTCTCTCTGCTTCTTCACTCTCGATGTTTCGCACTCCAACGGGAGGAGGAGTTGAAGAGGGAGGAGTTATTTTTTATGTGTTGTGGTGAGTGACTGTGTCGATGTTGCGGAACCCTAAATTTGAGGTTTTTTAGTATTGAATTTTGATTGTTGTGTTCTTTTTCAGGTTGCGTTTCTGAGGATTGAGGCTTAGGGGAAGACTGAGTCCGCGCGATGCTTCTATTTCTCGTGAATTTTGAGGTAATTTTCCGTTTTTGGATTCTTCTTCAGCAACTGATCTGTGATTGTGTGGTACTTTTTTATTAACGTCGTTTTAATGTTTGGAGTTCAAGTACATATTTCCGGAAATGAAACGGCAGTATTCTCCACTTTCTCTTCTTTTCCTTCCTCTCTTTTCCAGGCAACCAGACGGAGCTTTGGTGACGTTATGTATTCCATCAAATATCATTTAGTCTAAGTTTTGATGTATTTTGTTTTCTTATTTAATTTGGGATGTAGAATGTCTGATGTTTGTTTTGACTTTTCCCTGGGTAGTTCGGTTACCAATAATGACATTTGCATCAGAAATGGAGGGATGTCTGAGTCATTTTGTTGAAAATTCATGGAAATTTTGTTAGATTATCTCTTTCGGTTATAGAAACTCTAGAATAATGAGGCTGGCTGTGATGGATTTATGGATGTACTGGTGAAGTAGTTCAACTTATCAGGGAATGATATTTCAATGTGAGTGAATTTGGATCGATGAATGAGACAGTGCATTATAAAACTAAAACTTTGGTTATGAAAGTTTTAGTGTTGAATTAATACTGAAAACTTTGGTTTTGAAAGAATAAAATTGTGACTTTTATTTGATACAGTTGATCATTCACAAACTTAAAGCAGATAGAAATTCCAGGATAGATTAGCTTATTCCAGTTGGTTTTTCAGTCTCATTTTAACTGGACATGGAAATTACAGTCATTGCTCTAACATGTTATAGAACTTTAAAAATGCGGAAATCTGAGTTTTTGATACTAATTATGTTATCAAACTTCCTCTAAATGTTTGGCAAAGGCCGAAAACAAGCCTCCTGGTATGGTCTAAAGTGCTTACCTGTCTTGAATAACTATATGTTCGAACATCAATGAAAATTGTATAGACAGACATGAGTGAAAATATTCAGATAAGTAATAAGATCAATTAGGATTGCATTTGCAATTCTCAGTCAAATTGGATTTTGTGCTAATCCATTTAGATACTGGAGACAGATAAATTTACATCCTTCTGGATGTTTTTTTACTGTGTCATATTAGTATCTGGGTATTTATAATGTTCTGGACTTATTAATAAATCACAAAACTCAAGGAATTTTTTGCAATCCCTTTGACTTATTGTTATGACTTATGAATAGCATAAATACATTGAAATCCCAGTGCTGATGCTTGAATGTCTGAAATTTGTGTCAAGCTAAAAGGAAGGGAAAAAAGGGGGAATAAGTTTGTTACACCATTCGGCTTATTTTGTATTCATTTTTTCAACACTCTAAGCTCTATCCCAAGTTATGGATTTTATATCATTTTATGTTTGCTGTGTAGACCCGTTTCATGGAATTATTACCTTTTCTAGGATTTGGTGGAAGGCTGAGAGCATATTCATCCCCTAAATGCAATTATTTTTGGTAGGAAAGCAACTTATTAAAGAATATTACCAGACTTGAGTCCCTAACTTATAGTGGCTGCATTAGTGGTAAGTTAGCTAAATCTTCTTTCATCTTCTAGCATTGAGTTCTATGCATGTTTCCTATAAACCTAACCTTTTGTATCTCTATTTCTTACAACTTGTATTGCACTGTCGGACAGGAACCAATGGACTGGAGTGTAAATAATGCATTTAAAACATATAAAGGTACCAGAATTTAAGTATCATGCTTGTAGTTTTGTTAAAGCACATTAAACTGGATTTACCATTTTAAAGAATCTAGAAGAAACACCTTCATTGTGTACTTGTAGTTTTATATGTTTCTTATATTTTGAACCATGTTCAATGAAGTGTTAGTAATGTAGAAAATAACCTACTTTTACTTGATTCACTTATAAGTGATTCTATTTGAAGACTTTTTTGCTTTTTTGGGAGGTCATTGTTTTCTCATTCCCCAACATTGCTTGTCCAGTAATGATTGATGCTTCTCTTTTTATGCTACTATTTGATCCTTGACATACCTAAACTTGTGCTGATTTTAATCCTATGCTGTTTCATAATTGGAGAATTTAGTGGTTTCAGGCTGATAGCAATATTAGTTGTATGATTTTTTTTTAGGGCAAATAATATGATTTATATCAGTAGTAAAAGAAATTGTACCATGGACAGTATTTTATCAGTTGCTATGCCTCCACTTAGTGATTGAGAAGACTTTCACAGTTTCACTTGTAGACCATTGACGTAGTGCTGCCAAGTTTACATCAGAACAATGTCTGTACTGTATTTTACCCTCCCAAATCAAGTTTGTTTTGATTTTTTCAACTAAAAGAAGTGATATTTCTAGAACTATGAATACTAGTCTTTTGTAGAACACTTTAGGTAAGTAAGATCAACTCATTTCCATTTCGTTGCTTTCAAGTTTCTAATTATTCCACAACATGCTGTTAGGATGAGGAAGAGAAAGAGAAAAAAATGTTGATCATTGATGAGATATGAAGTGATGGATGTCCCTCTTTTATACAATAGTTTCCTTCTTGTTGGAGGGGAACTTGTGTCATTGGAGCACTGGCTTTCAAAAGGTCTCTCCAAGATTGGGAGTTAGAATTGGTGGTGATATTTGGAGTGCATTCAGTCTGTGGGACTGCAAGAGGTGAGGACGATTAGGTTAGTTTGGAGGGGTGTAAAGGAGTGGATTTTCCTGGTGAAATCTTTTTATAATGCTTTGTCTTTGGTAGCCTTAAATTTTTTTCATTTTTCTTTTCAATCTTTCAAAGGAGGTGTGGAGCTCAAGCCCCCCTTCTTAGGGATTCTAACCATAGACCAACTAAAGAGAATGGGATGACCCATGGTCAACTGATATAGTTTATGTAACATGTGTGGGGAGACAGCTAACCACATCTTTATTTACTGTAGTAATGCCCAGTTGCTGTCAGATATCTTGTTTGCAATTCTTGGATTTAGTGGGTTTTTCCAAGGACGATCAGGGATTTTCTACTGAGTTGTGGAGGAAGGCGTAGAGATTGTCTCCTCTTACAGAAGAAAAGGAATGACAAAATCTTCAAAGGGAGGAAGTTTCTGATCAGATATTGAAAAAGGTTTTTCTCAAATCTCTCTGGGAATTGGTCTAGAATCCCCTCAGGGGTGGGTTAATATCTGTTGGATTCCATTGATCATCTATGCTATGCTAGGGTTTGAAAGCTGTCCCTGTTTTTTCTTCTCCTTTTCCTAGTACTCTCTGTATGCGCCATAGTTACGTGGTTGGTACCTCCATTTTTATTTGGCACTCTTTTTAATATATTTCTCTATTTTCCTATCAAAAATAAAAGTCATGTCCTTGTTATTTTAGTTGAAGTGTGGATACTGGGGCTTTTGATTTCTCAGCGATACTGTTATAACTTAAGAACTGTTTTATTTGCCATTTTGGGTAGATGCAGAACCCAAATCAGTAATGGATATGGCTCTCATTCCAAACATTGACCCAAGAGATATTGGATTGGGTTCTTCAGAAAAGGGCAATGTTGGTCCTGCAGCAAAACCAAGAAAGAAGACAATGACATCAGTTTATCTCAAGTTTTTTGAGACAGCTCCTGATGGGAAAAGTCGTAGGTGTAAATTTTGTGGACAGAGCTATTCTATTGCAACTGCCACTGGTAATTCCTGTGCACTTGCTTCTGTTACATTATTTCATTTTTCCTCTTTCCTCCCATGGATGAGATATATAGTCTCAGAAATTTAAAGTTTTCATAACCCAAAATCAGATCCAAATTATCTGACTAGAAATCTATGATTGTGTTATCCTAAATAATCAGGAAAAAGGATCTGTGCTCGGATGCACCCAAGCCCACATGAGACTGAAGTGTCAAAAGCGGATTAGTTCGAAAAAAAATTTACCTTTTAAAGTACTTCCTTTCTTTTAAAATCTTCATGTTTTGAATGGATCCTGCTTTGCACATGTGGCATGTTGGGCTTGAGGCTACCATATTTTGAGCTCATTTCATTTGTAATTATTCCATGCTTCTATTAATTTTCCTTTCTTGGTAAAGGCAATTTGGGAAGGCACCTGAGCAACCGCCACCCAGGATACGATAAGTCCGGGGATGCTGTCACCAGTTCGGCCCCACAGCCTATCACAATAGTCAAGAAACCTCAAACTCAAGTGAAATCACCACAAGTGGATTTCGATCATTTGAACTGGTTGCTAATAAAGTGGCTCATTTTGGCCTCACTCCCTCCTTCAACCTTGGAGGAAAAGTGGCTTGCAAACTCCTTTAAATTTCTCAATCCGTCAATTCAACTCTGGCCAGGTGAAAAGTATAAAGCCGTATTCCGTGAAGTTTTCAGAAGCATGAGAGAAGATGTAAGGGCATCTTTGGAACAGGTTTCATCAAAAGTATCGATCACAGTTGATTTCTGGACATCCTATGAACAGATTTTTTATATGAGTGTTACATGTCATTGGATTGATGAAAACTGGTGCTTTCAAAAGGTTCTTCTTGATATTTGTCACATACCTTACCCTTGTGGAAGCAATGAGATCTATCACTCACTGATAAAGGTTCTCAAGATGTACAATATTGAAAGCAAAGTCCTATCCTGCACCCATGATAACAGTCAGACTGCCATGCATGCATGCCATTCCTTAAAAGAGGATTTGGATGGTCAGAAAGTGGGACCCTTCTGCTACCTCCCTTGTGCTGCTCGCACTTTGAACATGATCATAGATGATGGATTAAGAACCACAAAGCCAGTAATCTCTAAGATCCGGGAGTTTGTACTGGAGATGAACTCATCCTCAGAGATTTCTGAGGATTTTATTCAATTCACAACTGTTTATCAAGAAGGCAGTTGGAAGATTCCGCTTGATGCTTCAGCCCGGTGGAGCGGCAATTACCAGATGCTTGACATTGTGTGCAAGGTGAATACCTTTGTCCTTGGAAAGGTCCTATTTGACATATGGGAAGTCACATATAGTGACCCTTTACATTTAGCTGATGAGTACAAATATTCATGGCATGTTGGGTTTGCTCTTTCTTAAAAAATGCTCATCTCAACTTGCTGGAGCTGGAATCCTAATTCTTAGATTGGGCTGAATAAATTTTTCTTACTATTGTCTCTGTTTAGGGTCATATCCTATGATAAATCTTTGGCACTCTTTCTTACTGTGTCAAGCCAGTCTCTTTTGGGGCCTCCTGTTCTTTTGCAGCCTTCAACAACATTGCTCAGGTCACTACTTTGTGTTGGTCCATGAGTGGATGCACATTGCAAATGTCCAGATTGTTCATCCATCTAAATTACCTTGCTAGGTATTATCAGAAATACTTTCACACTAAATCCACCATATTCAATTTTTAGGTGTACATCCTTTGTCTCCTCTTTCTTGCTGAGAATTGTTATGAGATGATGGTAGTGATTACTTTGGTGACTCTTGACCATCAATCTTACCATGCCCTCTTTCATTTTCTTAGTTTACTAACAATTATATTTCAATATTGAATATATTTGTTCTTAGTCCTGCATATGGCCTAAAACCTTAAGATTTTGAAGTATCTCTTCTTAGTTATTGGATGTTAACTCCTGAAATAGTTTTGTCAACCAAAACCATCTCTTAAGAAAGTAACATGCGCTTCTTGCTGTATATTTCTGATAATTTTATACATAAACCAATGCAGAGAGAGGTAAAGGCGCAATTCTAATCCTTTATGTAAACTGATCATGATTGTAAATTCAGTTGTCCCTAATTGATACTTCCCTTATGGATAGAAGTACTCTAGATGTCGTGTGCAATATAATGCTTGTTTGTAATGCTGTTTACTCTTGTGAATTAACAATGAACAAGGATTTTATTTACCAAACAGGCTGGCAAGTCCATGGATGCTGTCATCAGGAAGTATGAGGAGACCCTAAGCGGTAGGATGTTGCTCAACCCTGCAGAGAAGAATGCAGTTAACATTGTGTATGTGTATTTGGAAGCCTTCTACAAAATCACACTCAACATGATAAACAAGGTGCCAACAATTGGTCTGGTTCTTTTCTTCATGGATCACATTTCCGAAACGATTGCTGGTTGCAGAGAATCCCTTCGTAGTCCAGACTGGCTAAAGAATGCTGCTGAAGAAATGGCCAAAAAGACTCGCAGCTACAGCAATCAGGTATGCAATATATTTACATACATGACAGCAATTCTTGATCCCCGAATCAAAGCTGAGCTCATTCCAGAGAGCCTCAACTCGGAAACCAATCTAGAGGAAGCAAGAACCCATTTCATGAGAAATTATTCAACAAACCATTTCCCATCCATTGCCAGTGGATATAGTGCTCAAGAGATTGAGGATGGGGCGAGTGTTTCTTTTGCTGAGGAAATTGCTAGAAAGAAACGAAGGGCAAGCATGAGCACCGCCACTGACGAGCTCACCCAGTACCTGTCAGAGCCACCTGCTCCAATACCAACAGATGTTTTGGAGTGGTGGAAGGTGAACACTACGCGTTATCCACGGCTATCTACAATGGCCCGTGATTTCTTGGCTGTTCAGGCAACTTCTGTAGCACCTGAAGAAGTGTTTTGTGGCAAAGGAGATGAGATGGATAAACAACGGTTCTCAATGCCACATGATAGCACACAAGCTCTCCTATGTATTAGGTCATGGACGCATGGTGGAATCAAATTGAAGTATAAATCAACTGAGATAGACTATGAAAGCCTGATGGAATTAGCGACGGCTGCAGCAGATAATGGCACTGCAGGCTTCGACAAGAAACAAAAATGAGGAGAGAAAAACAGGACTTGTAACCATAAAGAAAATGAAAATGGAGAGGTTTTAGCAGCAACTTGGGTCACGCAGCAACATGGATACCTGTAATGTAGCTTCAACTCAGAAGCAGGAATGGGTGTTCCATTTACATTCTCTTTGTTGTATGTAATTTGATTGTACAGATGAGAATTTGAGAGAATGCTAACCAGAAGAGAGGGAGATATGGCCTTTAAATTATTAGTGTTATGGCGACAGTTTGGAACATGCTGATGTCAAATTTTTGTTCAATTTAGGCCACTAAGTAAATATTTGTTTGTGCTTTAATCCATTGCTTCAGGTGCATCTCTTTTTTCTTCCCTAATTGATAATCAAGCTGATGCTGTTACACATTTGAAATTTACAGCATTGCTGAACATTGTTTACGTGGATACAAATTTTTTTTTTTCGAGGGAGTTAAATTCTTTAACTCACTTTTTTTTTCGTTCTTTTTGTTTTGTCGTTGAGTTTTCGTTCTTTTTGTTTTGTCGTTAAGTTTTTAATTTTTATGAAAAATAAGATGAGAATGGTAAAGCAAGAAGCTTCCACATAAAAACTTTCTTTTTTTTTTTTTTTGTGTCATGCATTTTTATGATTGTTCTGTTGCAAAAACATAGTTCTAATTTTTTTTAAAAAAATTGGTTGTCTTGAAATTCCTAGGCTCCATCTTCCCAGGGCACTGTGAAGGGGGGTAACTCAAAACAAAACCAAAACCAAAACTATCATGTAGAGCCAACTTCCACCACCCAAGAACCCAATCCAAAGGGAAAAGCAGATAGAGAGAGAGAGAGAGAGAGAGAGAGAGATCCAAAAAGCAACATGGCAAACAAAAGCATCGAAATGACCGAATAATCTGGACATGCATAACATGTTTGTGAATTTAGTTCTCATATACCTGGATACAATGGAAACAAAAACAGAAAAATTCAAAGACAGATGCAGAGACTGAAAAAGCCATGTCATTTTCAGTAGATGGTTCTGTTAAATAAATCTTATGTTTCACAATGACTTGAACCACATACAAAATGTGCAGGGGTTGTTTTTCACTCTATATTACAAGACCCTGAGAGAGAGGAGAGCTGAGACTCAGGAAGGAGTGTTCTTTTATTCGTACAGAGCCCTGAGAATTGCAAATTATCACTTCCTATTAACAGACCGTCCTAGCAATCTAAATATATATTTGCTGCATCCATTTGAATAAACTTGTAAAACTATGACCAAAAAATTCTGTGTAAGAAAGCATTCAAAAAGACGAGATATAATAGCGTGTCACCCAAAACTGCCCAGAGAGGCGACCAGTTCGCACTCTTCTTTGGGTCTCGTCACCAAGAATATAACATGTTGACCCATTTGACATCATAAATATTGTTATCAAACATAAAGAATGATTAGAGAAGTGACCCAAGTGTTGAAAGACACTCTTCCATTATTATCCTGTATGTATTTGATCACTGGCCTGTAATATGGATTCAAGTACCAACTTAGAAGTATAAAGAGCTCCTGTGCGGTCCTTTTATATCCACAAATGCTCTCGGTATTCACGCACAATGACAGGCACACTTGTGGGTGGGACCTGCATTAGAAAACATAAATAAATAGGGAGAAAGACAACAAACATCTGCAGCTAATCAGATCACATGAAAATGACCTCATTCTAAGATACTTCTCTTGGCATTTTGATCTCCTTATCCTGCTATCAAGAGCTAACTAACTAGTCTCTAAATCAACAGGAATTCATCCAAGACAAAATGCATTGATATTTTATTTTTATAGGCAAAAACAAAAAGCGTAGAAATTGTGATTCCAAACTTAGACACCATCATACAATAACACATATTTTAGTTCTGCAACGAAGGATTAAAGAAACCTGAAAAAAACATATGCATCGCTTCAAAATTGATTAAAAAGTCAAGAATTAAGATGAACACAAAAGTTTCTAAGTCCATCTGCTCATTAATGAGACTAAATTGGAGGTTTGCCCACTATGATCACATCCCTAATCCATAGATCTGTTGAGATTAGCTTATAAGAAGCAAAAAGCTCTTTTTTTTTTCAAGTTTGTTTAGGCAATTTTGTTAAAAGAGCTTATGGCTTAAAACAGAACTTATTATGGAAGGTAGAAAAATGTCACTTCTTCTATAAACTTTATTTTGGCTTCTTACTACAATATTGGGTATCATAAAAGAGAGACAACCTAGGCAATCATAGGATTGCCAGTACACCCAACTAATAAAGCAAACTCAGTTTCATCCATGTGTTATTCAAAATTTGCTTTCGTACAAAAGAGTCTTCCGTATAGACCTTTGAAGACATTCTAATTGAGTAAAAGACTACTAAAACATAACTAACAGCTAACAGAGTAATTTCAAATTTCTCAAAAAGAAAAGTTTGACTAGCTTGCAAATAAAATAACATTTAAAAAAAATAAAAATTAAAAATTACTGGTACAGTAGTACAAAGTACTGTTTGTACTGCTACAGTAATGTGAACTGCAACCCAATGCAGTTTCATGACTTGCGAAAGACCTACATATATTGACCATTAGTGCTACATATATTAACCTAATGAACCCAATTTCCTGCTTCTTGTTTCGGAGGTCTGCACATTATCTTTTCCCAAGGTCACAGTGTTATAGGAAGGACCAAAAAAATGGCAACCTATGGGCATTTGGGCCATTTTTCCAGCACCAGGTTTTGCTGTTACATTTCTCAAATTTTACATTTCCATATAGATGAAATGATAAACTAGTCAATTCAGAAGATAAAAAGTGTGGAATAATATACGATTCAACCAGACAGTTTGAAATTCTATGCTCACATAAACATTAATAATATATTCTTTTTATGATATCAATATCATTAACTACATAGCAGCCATAGATGGCCATCCATGTAATTGAAGAAATAAATAGTAAAGATTTATTTACTTTCTGGGCTCACTTAGAAACAAAGAAGAAATGCTCAAATTTAAACTTTCCAATCATAACATGACTTACCATGCCATAATCAGTGATAATCATAGAGACATAATCTGAAGGAGTAGCATCATAGCTGTTACAGTGTGAAACCAAAGTCTTTTCAGAATCAGTCTGAATAGAAACAACTCGTTCTTTTGGCATTAAAGTTCTGAAACAACTTACATTAAATTCAAAAGTTGAAGATTTTCCTTGTCACGCCAATTATCCAAATAATTCACATCTGCTCGTCCTGCAACCTTTGAAATAACATCCGGGTCACCTGAAAGAAATTTAAAGATGTTCAGACATAGAATGTCACTCAGCAGAAATGGCTATTGCACTTTAAAAAGTAAGACCAATTCAATCACTATAGAACTAGACATACCAAGTTCATTTGAACAAATGGAGTCAAGCTGTACCCTTTCATGAAATTTATATGCTTCGCAACAAATTAACACAGGAACACGAAATGCATGAGCAACCATGGCAACACAAGCAGTTCCAACCCTTGAGTACACAGTTCCATTAGAAAATATAGAGGCAGCCCCCAGAAAAACTCGTGTTACTTCATGCATGATATAAGAAACAGCATTTATATGAGTATATGAACAACTCAGGCCCTTTTCCACCAGCCTACGAAGTAATGCTTGGCCTTCAAATTTTGGATGTGAGTCTACTACCACAACACGGAACTGTCTCCCAAGTTCATGAGCATATAACATGGTCATCTCGACAACACATGAGAAACCATACGTGAGAAGAACATCTCCATCCCTGATCTTTGTTGCAGCATGTCTGACTATCACCTTGTCTGCAAGTACTATCTTCTCATTAATGAAACGATCTATATCTGAATAAAGAGCATCTTTTGCCTCTGATTCAGACACAGTTAAAGGTAACTTGGCAATCCTGTTCTTTAGGAATCTGATTGAATTTCCCATGCTGATTGAAAGGGGCCTGCATTCATTCAAAAATGAAACATAACTGCTAATTTTTGCGGTTAAATCTCTCGCTAGAGTTTTTTCAGGTGGCATGAAGTAGTCTTTAATGGCTTCCTGAAATGCTCGAAGCATTGCAATGCAACGAGCATTACCCCCAACTATATCTCCTGCCAAATACTGGAATCCAACCTGAAAAAATAAATTGTGCATAAATCATTATTGAAAGAGATTACAAAGTTATGTTTGTTGAATTCTATTTATAAATTGGTTTTCAACTAATGACACAATTTGCAAACAATTTGTTTTATTTCTAGTTTTTCAGCAATATATCTTCTCATTCATTCTTTATAATCCCATGCATAACTAAGTAATCTTTTGAGAAATTAGAACAGATCAGAAAATAAATTTTAAAATATTTACCTAAAAACTAGGTGACAAGGATGTTAACATTGGCACACGTGTTAGAAAAAAGTTTCAGGTATTTAGCAATCAGCATGGCATCTTGAAACAGAATGCAGGTTTTGGTGCTAAAATGGGATCCAATTTACATGTCAGAGCCACAACAATGTTAAATTATTTGTCCTGTTAAAGAATAATAACTTCAGTGCCAATGGTAGCAGCCTTTGTAAAGATAGTGAAGAATCAGTCGATCGCATTTTAATTCATTGTGTTAAGACTAAAGAGCTATGGACCTTTTTGTTAGCAGTCTTTGGCTTGGTTTGGGTGTTTTCAGCCTCGATGAAAAATCTCCTGCTAAAATGGAAATTAATGGGGCTAGATAAGAAGAAAAGAGCAGTTTGGCACTTAGCCCCGTTTTGCTTATTTTGGTGTAACTGGAAAGAGCACAATCAAAGGACTTTCAAAGATGAAGAGTTTTCTGATCAAAGATTGAAGGTTTTCTTCATATGGTCACTTTTAGAGTGGTCCTATGATTATTTGGACTTGGAGAACCCCTCTATTTTGAATTTCTTAGATGCTCTTTACTGTGGTTAGCTATACCATGTTTTTGTAGGCTAATGTGTATACTACCTGTATATGGAGGGTGTGCCCCTTCTTTTTGGCTTCTATTAATACATGATTTGTTGTCTATCAAAAAAAAGGTACTCAGGTCTCCATTCACTATTTAGATGCTTGTAAACATGACTGGAACAAGTCCAACTGATGATTTGACAATGAGCTCATTTCCTAAATAATGTACCTTTTGAACAGCAGGATGCACTGGATCAAGTTGAAAAAATTTTGACTCAAGTTTGGGGAGCTGGGTTCCATGTTCATATTGAGGCAAATGCCGGAACAGTTCAACTCTGTTTCTAGCTTCAGTTGGTTTGACCACTGCACGCCTTTTAGCCTTTTCCACCCTGTTCTTGTCGTCAAATTGCATGCGAGGAGGAGGAACATCTTTCTTCTTATCTTTTTCTGGAATCCGCTCACCTCCTTTTTTGTCAGAAGCAGCAACAGAAGATGGAACCTGCTTCACAGCTTTACTTGCCTTTTCTTTCATTGGAGTTGCAGCCCCAGAAGCAGCAGCTGGTTTATTTCCTCCAGCTTTAAGTTTAACATGAAAGAGGATATGTCAAATGATCACATAATTCTATGCAATACATGCAAAGAATCACATAGTGGGACAGCTAAACAAGTGGGTGATTAATAACCGCAAGTAATATCAACCAACAACAGTATAAAACACTTGCTTTTCTAATATACTTTCCCTTTTTGGCTATTAAAAAATATAATTATCGTAATCAACCAATGTAACCATTTAGAAAAAGGTTTGTGTTTGTGTTTGATTAGTCAATCCATCTAACATGTTTACTTAATTGTATCAAACTGACCCATGTATGACCCAACCCATATAAATTTATTAATTTTATACATTTAAAAAGTAAAAATACTTTTAAATTATAAATATGTTAAAATTTTAAATAATTAAATAAAATTTGTATGTATTTGAATATAAAGATTAAAAACATTTATAATTAAAACATTAAATAAAAAATAAATAATTATAGAATTTTAATTTTAATTACTTTTTATAAAGTAAACATATTATTCAATAATTAAATTATTCAAAATTTTTAAAAATCAAAGTTGAAAGTTAAAGCAACTAAAAAGTACTTTAAAATAATACATTTATAAATTTAAATTTTGAATAAGTTAAAAGGGTTATACTCGTGTTAATTGGTCTAATGAATTAGTTATTCATGTCAATTCATACACAATCCAACTTAACCCAATTACTAAACGTGTTAAACATGTCGTGCCGTATCTTGTTATCTATGTAATCAATGAGTCATGTTTGTGTCAACTCATTCTGATACAATTGTTAAATAGGCCATATTCAGGTCAAGTAAATTTTTATTTCTTACATGAACCCAACACGACACAACTCATTGTCTCCCTTGTATTATACTTACCAAATACAACGTAATGAATTATCTTTTTTTTATCCAAAAAAGAATGTTTTAAGTCAAACATGTGACAAGCAACTTCTTTGTGAAGTACTCAAGCCCTCCTACATCCTAAATGGGATTTCCAATTAGGGTTTAAATGAAAATAAAAAACCCTCCCATTGAGATTGTGATAGAGCCTACCATGAAGCATAAATTTGTAAGTTCAATACCTCACTCACACTTTCAGCACAATTACTCATGAAGCTCACCAAATTCGCAGGTCATGTTGCAAAAGAGGAAACCTTAAGCTAAAATGGTGTGTCATGTATTTTTTTTTATAGGTAAATAAGCAAATATATTAAAAGCACAAGGAAAAGGTGCACCAAGTACACGTGGAGTATACAAAGAGCGCCAAAATGCGAGCAAAAGGGGGGAAAAACAACAAACCAACCCAAAACAAAGACAACACCCTATGGATCATAGAAACAGAGGGCTTGCAAACAATTTAACCTAGTCTACATTCTGTTGTCCGACTAGAGCCAACAAACCACCCAAATAAAACAAGCAACAACTACCTACTTCAGCAAATACTACTCCCCCAAGTCACTACTTGACGCACTTACCCACTATCCCCTTGAAAAAACAAGCATGTCAACTACTATGAAGCCCTTACAAGAAATGAAGGGAATGTAAACATCCATTTCCTCTCCACCACCCATCCCCTAACCTTATCACTAACTTGGACAGTCAAATACCAAATCCCACCCACACTTCCTTCTTTTGCATAAGATTGAAGAATTGGTGGATCATCTTTTTTAGCATTGTTCAACAACATTGACATTATGGCATAGGTTGTTTGGACTTGCTAAGAGTGACAGGTCCACTTAGGAGTGTGGTGGAGATGTTAACTATTGCTTACCAAGGTTTTAGAGGTCTCATAGTGGAAAGTAACTATGATATATTGCTATCCACATTAATTTGGATCATATGGTAGGAAAGAAATGCGAAGTCAATCCAATAAACTTGCAATTAATCCAATTTAGAATTGGATTAACAACATTGGTACTTATATGAAGAAATTTTTTGAAAATCCTATCAAAACAAAACTCATAAAACTTTCAGCAATATAATGCCCTGAACCCTTCTTCAACCCTCAACACCCACTCCCTCTCCTCCTCCTCTTGCCCCGTCTCTCTTTCTTGAAGAACTAGCTCAATTAGCAGGCACTTCCACTTAAGACAGGAGATTTCAGGTCCAATTCCCAAACTTAATGCAATACATTGTCCTTATATCTGTGATTTTCTCCAGTCCAGCAAAGTAGAACTAGTGGGTTTCAGCATTTTCAAGGGAAAAAATGGGTACTTAAAGTGGATGGAAGCAAAAAAAGTGGTTTAAAAAAAATCAGGTGCTGCTAGCAGAGTAAATCCCCTTTGAGGATACAGTGCAATAAATATAAAGACTATAGCCTGACCTCCAACTATAGTATTTCACCATCCTGAGACCTAAACATGATCTGAAACTTTCCATTGAATTTTTTATTTTTCAGTGGTGTTCCCCACAGACCTTGAAGCCTACTAGTTATATTCCATGAGATAATTCTCTCAAAATTTAAAAACAAAAAATAAAAATAAAAATAAAGCCACCTAAAGGTACCCACAGTTAAAGGGAATTTCATAAAAAATTGAACCATCTAAATCAAACAAAAATTGCAAGATAGGTATAATAGTTTCCATGATTTTTAAAAAAAGAAACCCACAAAAAAATGATTTTGAAGAAAAGAAAATTTACAATTCGGATCTTTTGCAGCAGCTTTTGCTGCTCGTTGAGACTCCTGAAGGGCACGTCTTTCAGCCTTTGTAGTTTTCTCTTTCAATGGTTTTGAGCTTGTTGCCAATTCATTTTGCATTTCTGCAACTGCTCCTCCACTCTTTTCTGCAAGAGTTTCTTTTACGTCAAATGCTGTAATTTACAGATAGAGGAAAACAAAGAGTGAAATTTGAATGCAGAGCTTCTTATGTACATTGTTAACAAAAGCAAAAGCACACGGTTTGTACTAACAGTGAACAAGAAATCAGCAAACTAAGGCCAAGGTTTTTTTGAGAGAGAAAGATAAGCAAACTAAGACCAAGTTACTACGTTGATAAAGCCAATCAAGAAAATTTTGCCAATTCCCCCCCGGTTGTACAAGCAGAAATTGTAACCTATCACACCATATGGATCCTGCTATTATTCCCACTAGATGTGATCGACAACTTTGATGGGCTCTCATCTTGGCTTAGAAAATCGGTTTACATTCTTTACCTCAAAAAAAATAAAAAATAAAAATCCCACCAGAAAATAGTTTTTGCCCATTTCATAGCTTAAATGATTTTCTGGCTCCATATTCCATTGAGATCAAACATCAAACTTCTTTTCTTACAGTGAATCTCCTTTCTCTTGCTGCAGTCAATACTCTCCAAATGACAAGCAGAAAAATCAACAGGAAAAACAGTTTCCCCACAGGATCATTTTGCCTGAAGAGAGGGGAACTCAGCCTTGAATAAAACTCATCAGAAGTTTTGAATTTTACAACTAGTTCAATTTAAATATTCAATGAATATGTCAGGATGCCTGAAGCCACTTTGAAATGCTTGAGAGGATAGTTCATTTTAAAAATTATAAAATGACACCACAAAGATAAGCAAATTTCTAAAGGAAAATTAACCAAACACCACTATCATTCAATTTTTTCCCACAGAAACTTCATTAGAGTTTTCTCCTTTATGAAGCAACAGTTTTGACATAAAATATGTCCCTTTATATCATATCTAGTAGCCACTCAACAGTTTGCTCAAAATAGCTTGCTTCATTAAACATTTTAATTTTTGTTTCTTTTTTCCCCTCATCCCTCCAGGGAACCAAAAAGAGTATGATCTTATCACATAATTGAGAATTAATCATGTTAAACAAACAGCAAAAAGTTGTGCTCCCAGTGAGATTACACGAATTCTATAGACAGGAACAGAAGTAAGCAATAACAAGCATCACCTGGAATAAATTTGATGTACACTCAATGCCTGTCAAACTATCACACAGGTTGAAGGCCTAGGATACTCAACAAGAACTTGAATTAGGTCCTATTCCAGTGAACATTATACTAAACAAACTAAGAAGAAAAAGACCATACCTACTTATGATTAGGATAACAGATGCACGAGTTGCTGTTGTATCTCAAAAGCTCCACTTTGTAATTCTTTAAGACATTTTATCTATCATAAACCACTAGATCAGGTGTGTGTATGGTAGCTAATAATTCTCTTGATGTGATTCAAGCAAAGTTCTTATGAATCCTTCAATAGACCATATAATAAGCACCCCCACATCCAGTTGATCAAACTAACATCCTTGACTCCATAAAACCATTGTCCCAAATCTCAAGGAATACTAAGCAATCTTGAGGCACTTAGGTCCTTTGTTGAAATGAAAGCGGTCCTTGCTCTCTCTTCAAGTTTCCTTTGACATACCAATTGGTGCATGTTTTTCTTATTCAAGTTCAAATGGTTATTGGTTTAACCACCTCTTTGCCTTCTATTTAATATTACTTGTTTGATCCCACCATTTAATTATATAACATTAAAATTCTATTGCTTGTCAGTTTTCTTGAGGTTTCGAGGAAACTAGGCTTACTCCTTAGATGATTTCTACAGGCCAAATTTTAAATTTGTCCTCTCCCTAAAAGCACCCATTAATTATGGCATGCCAACCTTCCTAAGCAGTGCACATTTCAACCCAAACATTTCACACAAAATAATGCAGCAAACAAACAAAAACCCTTGCTACATTAGTTTCAAACCTAATAATTTCTAAATACTGATTCTTCATTCTTCATATCTTCATATTTCCATCTCAATCTAAGTCTGAGCAACTCTCTCAAGCAATAAACAAACAAGCAAGCAAAATACTTATACAAAATAAGTACAAGGTCTTAAGAGAAACTGTCGTTTAACGATACCAATCACTGCGGCAGGTTTTTTTGCGGCAGGTTTTTTTACGGCTGGAACCACCGCAGGAGGATTAATTTTCATCGCCGTCGAATCAAACCCACCGCTCGGCAAAGACGAAGCAAACTTCCCCGAACTGCTCCGGCGAAAAAAAACCGAATAGTCCTCGGAGAACTCCCCGTCTCCGATCCTGCTGGACGCCGACGTCCCGAGAAGCAACTCCGAAGCGTCGTAGCTCCCAACCGCCATGCGATCTTCCACCGCCGGCGGCCGAAACGTCGAAGCCGAAACCGGCACTGCAAGGGGCCGCGACAGTACAAAGTTGTCGGATGCGTGACGCGGCGGTGGGATCATGACTGGTGAGAGGGAGTTTCCCGCCGGCGAGATGTTGGAGACTGGAGGCGACGACGAGAACCCAAGGGGACCAGACTGTGAGCGATCCCGCAGTGCACCGGGGGCAAAAAACCCTACCTGGCGCACTTTAGGATCGATGGGGATTCGAGAGGTTCGACGCGCCTCCATAGAGCGTAGAACGAAAAGCTAGGTTTTCAGTGGTCGTGATGATGATGAAGAAAGTGGATTGAAATCCAATCCATCGAAAAAAGAAAAAAAAATTAGGGTTTCATATTGATTGAGAGGTGCAGGGAAAGAAATTAGAGATGCCGGCGAAATGGGCAAAATCTTCTGCTTGGCGGCTGATTGTCTCACCGGCATGGGAGTCTAGTGACTCCCTAATTTAACATTTGAAAAAAGTTTAGAAAATTTAATAAAGGAATTATAATTTATGAAAAATAAAATAAAATATTGTAACATAAATATCAAATTTGGTGTGCTAGATATGGAGATTTTATAATTATCTATATGAAATATCCCCATTTTGCCTTTGACTTTGAGGGTTAATGGATTATTGTGATATTGTAGAAGCCTTTTTCTTATAATTTTTCACTTATTAAAATATTTGAATTTATTTTTTAAAGATAAATATTAACTATTAAATATAAAATTATTTTTTTAGATAAGTATTTTGTAAATCAATTTGATAATTAAAAGTAATTTAATAACTTAATTTAAGTCATTAAGTATATTTGGTAAAATAATTTAAAGTTAAAAATAACTTTAAATAATAAATTAAAATAATTAACTTATTTTTAAGTTAACATCTTCATTTTATCTTTTTATCTCCATTTGTCTTAATTATTATTATGATATTTTTTGCTACTCTACCGTCTTTATTGTTATTCGACCCATGTACCCTATTTATAATTTATGAGGATAAATATATTAATCTAATGATTTATAATCAATTTTAAATTAATTTTTTCAAACCATCGTAATACTTGAAGTAATAATAAATTAATAAGTTTTAAGTTAACAACTAAACATATTTTAATTTAAAGTTAATTTAATTCATTAAGTAATAAGTATTAAGTCTTACCAAAACGCTCTAATTCAATAAAAAAAATTATGTATTTGTCTGATTAAATATGATATTTTTTTCATTGATGTTGATTAGTGAAGCAAATAATGTTTAGTGTTTACTAGGTCTTTAAAAACTTAACAAATGCTTGAAATATGGAAAGAAAGTCATGTGTATGACTAATCAAATGCCGGCATTTCAACATTGGTGATCAATGAAGCAAATAATGTTTACTACTTCTTTAAATATTTAAGAAGTAGTTGAAATTCAAGAAGAAATTCATATATGTAAATCTAAGTGCAACATGCAACGTGTGACAATAATAGTGTGCTTCACAATATTTTTATTCGAAATATTTTTAGTAGAAATATTTTTTATCTACAAGTGCTTTTAGGATAATCATTTATATATAAGAGTGTGTTTGACAATGATTTTGAAAAATATTTTTAATATTTTTAACACTTGAAATTTTATATTTTTCAAGTATTAGAAAGACTATAAATACTTATCAAAATTACTATCAAAAGTATTCTAAGTATTTCTAAAAAAAAATATTATAAGTGATTTTTCAATACTAAAAATGAATTTTCATGTTTTTAAAAATATTTCCAAAAATTTGTCTTATCAAAATCATTTTCAAATATGCTTACTATTGAATACAAATGCATCATTGTATTTATAGGAAAGAAGATAGAAGAAACATGACCAAGGAATTTGTGTTTTGGAGTCTATTTTTGGGGGTGAAACCTATGAGAAAATATTTTAAGATTTTATGTAGATATCAATTTAATAGAATTAAAATTTATTAAAGTATCTTTTTTTATTATTTTTTTTCAACCTAAAGACAGAATAAAATGTTAAATTCATATATTAGTCCACATAAAGCTAGAAATACATTTTTAATAACAAATTTTCATATAAAATAGAAATAAATATGAGTGAAAAAAAAATAAGAATCACAGGAAAAACATTTGGTATTCAAAATCTTAAAATTAACTTAGAAAAATAATCGTAAAATGATGTCAAAAACTTAAATATATCGAATGATAGATAAATAAGAATGGAAATAAGAATGTGTGTCGGTATATCATGTAGAAGAAATAAATTAAAATCTTGATAATAAAATTTGATTTTCATAATAATAATTTTTTTTTCTTTTTCAATTATGTTTTAAAACACAATGCCACTATGCTAACAATCTCTTGCTTCTTTATTTTGTGTAGAGTGTACAAGACAAAAGAAGAAAGCTATGGGAGAAGAAAATGGGAGACAAAAGTAAGATATTTAGGGCATGTTAATGAAAGGGGGGTTTGTTTCATTGTGCCAAATCGTGGGTCCCATATTTGTGACATTTTGTTTTTTATATTCACTGCCAAAACAAAGATTAGGAATAGGTTTGATTTTCAAAAAGTATTAAAAAATAAAAGTAATTTAAAAAATATATATTATTTTTATATGTTTGGATATTTCAAATAGGTAAAAAGTAAAAAATAAAAAAATAAAAACATTTCACTATTTAGTTTAAAATAAAAAGTAGAAAATGTTTGAGAAATATATTTCTTTTTCCTTTTCTCAATTTTTACATGGTAAACAAAATAACAATAATATTAATAAATAAGGTTTGTTTGGAAACTATTTTTTAGAATAATTTTTATTTTCAAATACAAAAAAAATACAAAAAACACGTTTAACAATAAAAATAATTGTTTTGTGTGTTTTGTTTTTATTTTCACTTATTTTTTATGACTACTTTAAAAAATAATTATAAAAATATATAGAATGATTAAAAATAAAACACTTTTATAAAAATCAAAGAATAGTTTTCAAAAACTATTTTTCAGAATTTTTTTCAAAAATAGTTACCAAAAAACCAAACAAGTCCTATATTTTTCTTTTCCTCTTATTTTTTCATTCTATTTATATATATAATTTTTTAAAAACAAAACTCAAACTTAAAACCAAGAGCTAAAAATACATCCATATTAAAATATATATATATATATATATATATATATATATATATATATATATCCTAGTTTGGATTTGAGTACCATGTCATATGCAAAATTTAATAAAAATTAGTATGAATTTGAATAAGAATTAAAGTAAATTTTAATAAAATTATTTAAAATTATCTATGTAATAATCTTTTATAATTGAACATACTATATTATATTTAAAAAATTTCCTAATGATTTACCAAAAAAGATTTGCAAATCCTGTATATATGATTATGCGTTGAAAGCTAGAGAAGCCATGCCCACACACAGCTTTTTGTTTTTCTTAAGAGACTTTTTAGTGTTCTTCCAAAGGCATTAAATACACCTCTGAGCAGACAAAAATCAACCACTGGTTGATGATCAGACTTATCGTCAATTGCGAGTTGCTTCCCTAAAATTCATGAACCAGATAAGAATATTTTGACCCACCCCACAAACCCACTTAATCCTTGCAACTACGTAGTTGTACGTACATGTTTGTAAAGGTTAGCTTTGTGGCTGCAGCTTCAGTTGCAGCTTTTGCAGTTTCCAGAATCAAAATTCAATCTTCCAGGAAGCGAAACCCTCCAATCAAACCTGCAGGTACTTTGGAAAATGTCTGCAGAATCAATCTTTTGTTTCTTTCTAAACGTATTTTGATGGTGTTTCATGAACTTAGAGATTGATGACTCAAGCTTCCAACAAGAAGAGATTGAAGAAGACGGGGAAGAGAAGTCTGCGGATTCTGAATTTTCAGTACCATCAAGCAGCTCTCTCTTTTTGTTCTATATTAGTTTCGATTCCTTCTCTCTGATCACTACTCTCTGATCATATACATAGAAGTGACTCATATAAATTTGCATTTCCAGGTTGAGGAAGAGGAAGAGATTAAAGGGAGTACTACCAGAAGAAAAATGGAACAAAATTTGAATTTACCCAAAAGAAGAGAGAGTGGAAATCCACAAGATGTTACAGGTGAAATAGGGATACTACAGAATGCAGTAAAAGAAATGGAGAGAAAAAGAAGGACCCTTGAAGGGAAACTGCTAGAAATGTATGGTATTAAAGAGCAGCGTTCATATATTGCTCAGTTGCAGAAGCACTTGAAGGTCAAGACGGAGGAGGTCGACTTTCTGAGCATCACCGTGAACTCGTTGCGGGCAGAGACGAAGAAACTTCAAGAGGAAGCCAAAGAGGGTGTGTTGGTAGAGAAGCAGCTAGAGATTGCAAAGAAGAGAATAAAAGAACTGCACGAGAAGATGACTACAGATAGGAACTGGGCGAGGAAGAAATTGCTGACGCTAGCACGAGAAGTTTCTGGTTTTGAGAAGACAGGAATATCCAGTACAGATCATGAGAATGTTGAAAAGAAGAGCGGAAGTGTGGAATTCAAAGCTATGGAGATGAAGAGGAGGAACAAAGAGCTTGAAATGGAAACGGGAGGACTGAAAATTATGTTGGTTGCTGCAGAAGACAAAGCAAATGCGCTATCTGATATGACAGAGGTATATATGAAATTTTCTTTAGTCTTTATTCAGATTCAGTTATGAATATATTGGTTTGGTATCGTATAGCCTGATTTTCCCTGTTGCTGTTTTCGGATTAAAATGAAGGATAAGCTGGAGGAGGAGATGAATAAGTTTAGGCATGCAAATGAAAGTTTATCCAAACAGATAGAAAAATTGCGGAAAAACAGGTTCGGCATAATCGAAGAACTAATGTACCAACGCTCGCTCAACGCTTGCTTGAGGTTCGAAAGCCAAAATTACCTAACCCCACCGATTCTCAGAAAGAATTCAAGCCAAGAATCTCATGGCAACAAGACTCCTACTCCAATCCCACACCATAATTCATACAGCAAATCTTCTTCCTCATCCTCCATTGACAGAACTACAATAGACAGCTCTTCTAGCAGCGAGAGGAGCATAAGCAAGAAATATGGTTTGATTCATAATATAAGAAGATGGGGAAGACGAAAGGATAATCCAAGATTAGTTGTTTCATCATCGGAGAGGTCTTCTAGAGAAAATTCTCCATTCAAGGCAGGCGGCCTAATTCGCAGGTTATCTATGTCAGATGTTCCACTGCAAAGGAAGGAAAATGACAGCACCGGACTAGTAGGCATCACCCCATCTAGGAAGATCAAAAGAGTGCAGTTTAGCACCCAATCTCAGGAAGTTCAAAGCGTCTTTGATCTCGAAAGGAATCCAATCGACACGGTAGCATGGCTGAGATCAACTGGAGACCTGGATGACAAGAAAAATACAGCCATGCAATCAAGCAGAGCTGGGTCCCTTATGGGGGGAGACGAGAAACATGAAGTGAGTCTGAAAAAGGCCAGTCATTGCAGGGATTTGAGCGGGACAGACATGGGAAATGGTAAGGTTGAAAGTGGGGACAAAGAGGAGTTGCATCATTCAAATATGCTGCCCAATGTTCTTCATAGTGACAGCAGGGTTTGGACCCCCCTGCGTTCTTCCTCTTTCTCTTGATGTTACCTATTTATATATTACTTCTCAATGCTGGGCTTTACTAATTCAGAGTTCAGAATTTTAATATAATTTGAAATTTTCATTTTTCTAAATAGGGTTTTGATACAATATTGAATTATCACATCATGTTTAAAGTATAATTTGATTCAATTGTTTTGCACCTGCTCATGTATAAAGAAAATATTTCAAGGGAAGACTAATATTTGGTCAATCCAAAGCTTATTTTTTCTTTGGACACGAGGTGAATGGATCAACTTTATTGATTATTTTATTTTTCACAAGGGGCAATGTGTCCCTTGTGTATTCATAATCTTTTATACTTTAATCACATTTGATGAGTAATCGGACGAGTAGAAAGAGAGAGAGCATGGGGAGAAAGAGAGGTGCAAAGCATGGGATCAGAAACCAAATGTATAGAAAGAAAAAGTCACCAGTCCCCACAAGGACAAGGGCCACAACAAATCTCGGAGTGCTCAATCCTCTCCCACGTGTGTCCTTGCATGTCTCCACCTCCCACACGTGTCAGCCTATCCCCACACCACCACCCTTCTGCTCCTTCTATAACCCATCTTCCGTCTTTTCTATCTTCAATCTCTCCCTCTGTCGCTCAACGATGGCTGACCGCCACTCCGGTTCAGGCCAAACCCAACGTCCACCTCGACCCACACCCGGTTCAGCATTCCTACGTAGACTCCACGACCACGCCCCCAACTCCACTCAATTCATCGGCTTCTTGGCCCTCATCGTCTCCGGCTGCATCTTGCTCTTCCTCACCGGCCTCACCATCACCGCCACTGTCATTGGCCTCATCTTCTTCACTCCCTTGATCCTCATTTCCAGCCCCATATGGGTTCCGGCCGGGACAGTTCTCTTCTTAGCTGCGGCTGGGTTCTTATCCATGTGCGGGTTCGGTCTGGCGGTTCTGGCCGGTCTGTCTTGGATATACAAGTACTTCAGGGGTTGGAACCCGCCCGGTTCTGGCAGGTTTGACTACGCCAGGAGCCGGATCGCGGACACGGCCAGCCACGTAAAGGACTACGCTAGGGAGTATGGTGGGTATTTGCAGAGTAAGGTGAAGGACGCGGCTCCTGGAGCCTGAGGGATCTTGAACCGAAAGGTTTTGAACCGGATCTAATACGCCGAACCGGGTTTTCTCTTTTCTATTTTTAGTAGTATTTTGTTGCTTGTAGTGCCGTTTCTATTTCCCTTTCTTTTTTCCCCTATTTTTTTTGAACTTTTGCACGAAAGTTGGCTGAGTGTTGATTCGATCGGTTCACTGGTGTATTTTTGAAAGCATGAAGGATGATTGATCAAGATCTCTTGTTTCAAGTGAGGTTTCCTTCTTTTCCTTCTTCTAATGTCATTCAAATTCGCCACCCGTGTCGTTAGTTTGAAATTTCATCACTAAATCATTATGATATATTCTTTACGATCTCCTTAGGATGTCTCATTCTCATGGTTAGCTGATTGAAATTTTGTGCATTAAGTTTGACCAGGTAAACTTGTATCAAAAAATCAAAAAGAGAAGTCTAATTAAATTATACTGAAAAAAAAGAATCATAGAAATGTAAGAGAATTGATATTATATTTATAACCGCCTTTGAATGTCGGAAAGGGTCTTAGATGATTATGAGACCAAGATCCACCCTGACCTCGTCCACTATTTTTTATTTTTTTATTTTTTATTTTTCCTAGCTTTCAAGTTCTGATTAAAGTGCTTTTGGTTTGGTTTTTTAGTGCTATTGTTGCTTTTTGTTTGTAGTGTTTTCATTGTAGCCATTTGGATTTTCATATTTTTTATATTTAGAAGAATCATTTTCAAGCGATTATTATAATCACTTTTAAGTAATTCTTCAAATTTTTTAAAAGTGGTTAATAAAAATTATTAAACACTTTATTATTATTATTAAAAAAAATACTTACAAGCATCAGAAAATGTAAAAAATGTTTTTAGTCCTTAAAAAAAGGCCATGTGGGTCTAAAGGGTCCTGTACAAGGATTGCCCCTGTCGGACGCAAGCCTATAGAGGTGAAGAGAGAGAGCCTAAAGGGTTCTTGGGCCAAGGAAGGTCCCTGTTGGGTGTAGCTTAAAGAGGCGGTGAGTGTCCAAAGGGCTTCGGGCCAAGGAGGGTTCAAAGGGTTCCGGGTGAGACAAAACAAAGGCTCAAAGTTTCCTAGGTTAAGGAAGGTCCCCGATGAGATCAAACCTGAAAAGACAGTGAAAGTTAGAAGGGCTTGGGACCAAGGTTGGTTTCTTGGCCAAGAAAAACATCGAACAAATTTGATCCCAATAAACAACACATGGTTAAGAAACCCCAAAACTCGATGAGATACATAAATACCTTTTATTCCCGATAAATAACAAGTGAGAAACCTAAAAACTCGATAAATGCGTAAATATCTTTTATTTTATTTTATGAAAATAAAAAGAAATAGGAAATACAAACCCTTTGTAAATTGGAACGAAAAGAAATAAACAAAGCTAAAAACCTACTTACATGATGCCAAATCCATTTCACAACTACAAAAACCGCTTTCCAACATCCCAGCTAGGCTGCAACATCATACATGTGAAACCAAGCAGGTAAAGAGAAAATAAATTCACATGCCCTACGATTTTGTTTCTCCAATCCCACTACCCCTTTTAAATTTGAACGTTGAACTACTACCCAACTCACCCGCCGGTGCTTTCACTTCCGAAAAGCGTAACTCGGCAGCGGACTCGCACGCGGCGACCTGAGCGGCAGCTCCTGGAGCTGCTCCCCCTTATTATCGTAATATATTACGCCAGAGAAATCCAACGGCTGGCATTTATCCCCCATCAGGATCGCCCTCTGCCACACGCCGCCGTCTCCGAACCCTTCCTCTGCAACTTCTTTGCTGTCTAACTGTTCGCCCCCTTTCTTCTTATGCAGAAAAGGAATCGCCTTGTTGCTTATACTCGTCAGCAGCTGCTTGGGCCGCGCCAACGGCGACTTCGGAGAGATTCTCGAGTGGCTCACCTTTGTACGAAACTTGCTGGAGACTCGGCTGGCTTGCTTGGAGCACGAAGCCACAAGCGTCGATACGGAGTGGAGCAAGCCACTTGCGACCTTCTTGGAGGTTCCAAAGCCGGTGTTGGAGCCGATGTCGTGTTCTGGGCTATGGCGGGCCATGGCTGAGAGCTGTGAATGGTTTTATCGGGAGGGAAGGAGGAAGACGGTGGAGTATATATAGGTGAGGGCATAATGGAGGTGACCGGTGGTAGCCGGTTACCCTCTCTCCTTGACTCGCTCCTACATTTTCCTTATAAATCAAAAGAGTGTCTTGGTGGAAGGTCATCTTCCAACAGCGCGGGATATGACTGGTCCACGTACAAAACACAAAGCCTGGGGAGGAAAGCACTAGATCATGGCTTCCACTTGTCATGCCCTGCGTCTTGAGTTTTACTTTTACCTTGACAAAAAGCCTGCAGCCCACTTGCCAGGTCTTCCCCTTTTATTAAATGATGGAGGTCAATGGTGGACTGAGTTCATAAGCTTGAAATTTTGGGTGATTCACACCTCCCATGGACCCATCTCCATCACATCATTTCCAAATGAATATCTACTGATTATCAAATTAATGTGTGGTATATATGTTTTTAGGGGTTTAATTTAATCCACAAAATATGTAGACGACCAAAAAGATGGAACAGTGTGTGAGTGGAGTTTTGGTGGTGGGTGACCAAAGATTTTAAAAGAATGTTTAGGGTGTACCGTGTAACTAGAGAGGGTAGTGGAAGTAGGTTAGCTTCCATCCATGGACACCAATATCGGCGGTGGAGAGTGGCCAAGATTGACCAGGTAAACTCATATTTCAACCTCTGTGTATTCAAAGGAAAGTCCATGAATGATTTGTGCTTTACCTTTTAGCATTACTGGGCGATTTTAGCGTTGGAGGTCTTTGGGTCGGTTCTTCAGCCACCTTAGGCTGCACAAAGTGCAGAATGTAGGGTTGGAATCTCTTGGAGAAAAGGGAAAGGAACACGTGGGGCTCATTCTCTTTTTCTCCAAAAAGGAAAGGAATGTGCTGAACGCTCAAGACCATTCATATTATTATAACGTTTGATTATTTAGTTGGGTTAGATTATTTCTATTCTTTCAAAGCATCCCAACCGTTGATCAGATAAATCCATTTTTTGAAAGAACTCCTCTTTAGTGATCCCTTCTCTTTTTACCCGTTAATCTTCAGACTTACCCTTCTTGTTTCATCAATTAATCTTATCCTGGTATCTTATTCTCTAGATTGAGAAAAATAAATATTTTTATGAATATTAAACTAATATAGTTCCATATATTGTTTAAATCATGTGAATGTTTTTATTTATTTATGAGAAAATACTAATAAGGATGATTATTTAATATTTAAGCATAATTTAAAATTAATATTATTTAAAACAATTTAAGGGTTGAATTAATGGTATGTTTGACAAACCAATTTAATAATTTAATGACTTAATTTATATTAATATGAAATCTTTTTTGTAAACATAGTCGTAGATACATATGTCACAGGCGAAAGCATAGAAATATTTTTTTATAATTTACTCAAAAAAAAAAAAGGAATTATAGAGGAAGGAAAAAGGTCAAATCATTTAAAAACGAAATGGGCAAGAAAATCAAAAAGGAAAATTACAAAATTGTGCAGGTGGGAAAATAGAAATTTCTACGCATACTTCTTAGCCTTCTCCAAAACGTTTCCACACTTCCCCAACGTTTTCCGTGGAAGTTCCCCACCATTATTCAAAAGTCGCAGCCAGGGATCGAGCTTTTCAAACAAGCAAAAATGACACATTCCAAGACGTTTCCGAGCATATGTTGTGTGAGATAACGTGGCACTTGGCTTCCATTGGGTATAATTGGTTTGGTTTCAACTTTCAAGCTTATTGACCAGCTCGAGGCCTTATTTTGAATCATGGACGGGCATATTATAAGCTTTGTGGTCAAATTACGATTATTAAGGCACCTTTTTTTTTTTCTAAGTGTGTAGGTCTTTACTAAAATGATAACTCCACAAGAATTCAAGTGGATCATATTCGGAAACGATTCAGCTCGCATTTGAGGCAACTTTTCTATTGGATTCCTTTCACTTCATGTTATAATTGCCTAGAACGAAAAGGTTAAGAGTCAATTTTTTATTTTAAAATAAATTAAATAAAAATTTTGAATAAAATTTTATAAGATTAAATACGTTTTACTTTTTCTATAGGTATCGTGTTTTAGACTTTGTTCCATAACATTTAAAACTCAATACTTTGTTCCTCAAATTTGTTAAAATGTGACACTTTGCTTCCAAAACTTACTAAAAAATCAATAAATAATTTGTTAAGTAAATAAACAAGTTAAAATACAAAGAAAAATATTTATTATCCAAGTTCAGGTTTGTCACAGTAGTTCTTCGTAGCTGTATGCGAAAATCACAAATAATCATGTAAATATCCTTCTAAGATAAAAAAAATTAAGACCAATAGTTCTATTTGAAGTTAAAATATAAAGAAAAATAAAATCACGAATAGTCATGTAAACATCCTTTTAAAATAAATAATTAAGACTGATAGTTACTATAATTTAAAGGTACTTGATAAATTTTACTTCAAGACTATTAATTTAAAGTTGATTTTATCTAATTACATCTTAGTGTTTGAATCAAAATACAAAACATATCAATTTCTTTTGTAATTTTATAAAAGGTTTGTGACTAAATATTGATATTTAAAAAGTTTAGAAGGTAAAATATCGAGTTTTGAATTGACGGAAACAAATAGTAAAACATATTAAAAGTTTAAGGTAAAATTATATTCAAAATTTTATTTTTAATAAAAAAAATATAAATGTATAAAATGAAACTTTGTGATTGTATTAATTTAAATACATAATTAAAATGATAAGGTTAAGGAAAAAAAAAAGGTTAAAATAGAGCTAAATTAGTACACATTAAAAGACAATTTAAAAAAATTAAATATTTCATTGTGTGACCATTAAATGAGCAAAGTTGTAATTAGTATCAAACATCTCTTAACTAAACAAATCAATTTACTAAAATAAAATAAAAAATTCGGATGTAATGAATGAATTTAAAAATTAAAAACTAAAAAATCAATTTATAGTTATAAAATTTAAAAGAAAAAAAAATACAAGTGGGCCTATGTTTTTTTTTATTTTTAGTCTGAGAATTTTAATAAAAAGAAGATTTTACCTAAGAAACTCAAAACCTTTAACAACTATTTCTTTTGATTATGTTTTTTGATTCCATATAATACAAGATAAAATAGGAAATAAAATAATTCTATAATACATGTGATGAGATAAATAATGGGGTATATTATATTATGAATCATAAATTTATAATTTTTTTATTATCAATTTTTAATTTTTTATAATTCTTATTTTACATAATAATTTTTTATTGTAAAATTAAATTTGTGGTAAAAAAATAGAACTAAAAATATTTTTTATTACATAATAATTTCATATATATATATATAATATTTTAATTATGAATATTATTAGAGGTAAAAGAGATTTCATTTTTAAAAATAAAAATATTGATATGCAATTTTATTTTATTTTAAACAACATTATATATTTCATTTAAACGAGATCATTGAAGGTAAATAGGTTGGGAATTAATGTTTTTAATTTCATAAATGTATATTTAGTTTTAAAATAATGATGATGTTATTATTATTATGATTATCATTGTTATTATTATATAATAGGATTCCCGTCCCTGATTATTGCTCCCCTTTTGGATCATGATGAGTTTTTTTACCATTCGTACTTAAAAATAAAGCTCACACCAAACAAGTCCTAAGCTCATACTTATTCAGTTATTCTTAACCATAAAAATAACAAGTATGATCGAGTGTAAAATGGTTGTGGTATGAAGAAGACGTATTGGTAACGGATAGGTTCCAACTTCCAACCGGACACGATAATCCTTAATAATTATGGTAGTTGGGTTTGTATTAAAAGCCTTCATAGTTCAATCCATGGAATCGATGTCGGATGTCGGCCTTGAAATAGAAGTAAGGACTAACGAGACAGTGGTCCATCCCTGTATTTTGTTTTCCCTCCCAAGAAGACCACTCCTTTATCAATGCACACTCACCTTAAATTGCCAAAGTTGCACGACAATTCCAATTCTTATTGCAACGCGGAGCATTGACCTAGACCTTATAAAAGCCCGGCAACCAAAATCAATTTAATGACTTAATTAATTAATTAATTTTTTAATTATATTATTCTTATAAAATAGAATAAAAAATAAACTTCCAATTTGTCACTCATTTAGAGCTTTCTTTAAATTTCAATTTCTTAATATGGTATCATTTTTAAATGTATAAGATTTTACTTTGAATAATGCAATTAGTTTGATTGTTTGATTTTTAAATTATATCATATTTATTATTATTTTAAATATGATTTTTTATTTTATAGTTTTGAAATGGTTATTTGTTGAATGGACCATGAACTCATATGGAGTTGGGGTCATAATCATGTTAGCATTATATAATGAAATAAATAAGTGAAACAAATTGAACAACTAGAACAATCAAATTTGAACATAAGTTGTTTATTAAACAAATTACATGGTCTAACCTTATAATTACGATACAAATATAATTATACATTTAAATTCATATATTTTAGAAGTCTTACTATTGTATTGTTCAAATTTGACCATTGACTCGTACTTCATGCATAAATATTAGATGTTTTATTTGTTCCTTTTGTTTATATTTTTTATATTAGGTTTTCCCTTTATTATAAGGTTATAGGTAGGACTTGAACTTAGGCGAGTTGGTCAGATTGATAGTTAATCTGAACCTAACCCAAATTAAGAAACGATCAACCCAAGCTCAACTCAACCCGACCTAACTCAAGATATTCAAGATAAGCCCCAAATTTATTTTTCTAAACTCAAGTTGACTTCGTGTTGGTCAAGCTAAACACAAATTGGTTGGGTTACTGGGATTGCACGACTTAAAAGTCATTCATAGTGAATTTTTTTATCTATATATTTGTACAAAAATTTCAAGATAATAATAAAAAAGTAAAAATAAATTAATGTATCTTTTTTTAAAAAGAAAAAGTATATAATTAATTATAATTTGATATTTTTTTCTTTAAAATATATTAACAAAAAATTAATATTATTATACATGATAATAAATATTATAAAATTATAAAAACATTGAATTGAGTTCAAACTACATTGGGGTTGCCTAAATCAACCCAAATTGAGCTTGTGTTGAGAAAGTTCAACCCAAGCATTGAAAATATTTGTTGAAAAAACTTTTATTGGAATTTTCTTTGAGGTAGTTTCAAAATGAGGTATCTAAATATATACCAAAATCTTAATTTCAAAATATAGTTTTTAACTTTATATTAAGATTACAGTTTTAAAATATAATTTTTAAATTTCTCTTTAAATTAATTTGAAGTCAAATTTTAAAAATGTCGTTTTTTTATCAAAATTAGAAACCGCAATTTCAAAATGTGTATTAAAGCAATAGTTTCAAAATCCGATTTCTAGAATTTATATTAAAATCATAGTTATAAGGTTTCAAAATAAGGTTTCAAACAATTTTTTTGGAATAAAAAATAGAAAAATATAATACGTAATCAAATGAGCTATTTTGAATAATACTTGAGAAGTTTAATAGCCAAAATGTACCCTTTGAACCAACACCCCAGTAGAGAGGAAAATCATATCAAGGGCTCAGTTTAATGGGCCAAACTAACTGTTCAAGCTGGGTCATGTCATTAATGTGGGTCATTCTCCATTATGGGCTTGGCCTCTTCAGGATTGATCTTAGTGGGCTACGTCGAGTCCAGCGGCGTCCTCATGTAATCATACTCATCCTATGCATTGATAGTGATTTTGTTGTCCTAATAATTTAAAGCATTTTGTAGCATACAAATTAAGTGACTATGTTTCTACTTTTCTCAACTTTATTAACATATACTAATCTTAGGGTTGACAATTGGTGTTAGTAGGTCATGCTCGTATCGTATCAAAGCCTAAACATTCTACTAAATAGATCAATCAAAATATGATATGAATAATAATCAGAATATAAATATTAACATCTTAATTATTAAATAGGTAATACTTCGTGTAACTTATTTAATCCATTTAATAATCGGGTTGAATTAGACCTTGTATAAGTTTATATGATTAAAGTCTAAATCAAACATATCGATGATTGAATTAATATATTTATTCAAAAATGAGCTTTAAATTTATAATTAGGTTAATTAGTATAATTATTAAATAATTTAATTTTTATCAAATTCATATTATAAAAGTTGAAAAATTACTTATTAGATATTATAAATAATTTAATTATTTCGGAATCAGATTTATTGTTTTATAGGAGTATGCACAAATTTCATCATATATTTTTTTATTATCCGATTCATCTTGATTTGACTTTTCAAGTGATATTTGTTGAGTTATTAATATTTGAATTTTTTATTTAAAATATTCAATTTCATCTTATTATTTATTAATCATTAAAGTTTTGAGTCCGTCACTTATTTCCAAATAATTGATTTTATTTTCTAATTAATAGTCGTTTGAATAATATCCTATTTTTCTACATTTTGGAGTCTTTTTTGAAAGTCGTTGTTTTGTTAGAAGATTTTGATTTATTACTATTTTTTTATATTTTTGTTTTGGAATTTTGCTTCATGGGATGACTTTTGACTTTTTATATTATTTTGTTTATTCTTTTTTCCTTTTGAAGGGACTACTAAGATATCGTATCCATATGAACAAAATTTTTGTGACTCTTTTTTCCTGTCTTGTTTATCCTTTTCATCTAACTCTTTAATTTAAGATTTGGAGAAAGAGCTAGATCTATAAAAGCAATCTTTGTACCTTTTGAAATCTTGAAGTTTTGGACATGTAAAATTATTGAAAATTTTTGAAGTTTTTTTTTGAAAATAAATTGGATGAAATGTTTTGTTATTGCAAATTTATATTTTTTTGTAAATTTCTTACCTATAAAATATCAATATATTTTTTAGATACTTTTTATTTATTTAATTTTGTCACAATGTTCACAATAGACCAATAAATTCTTTTTAGAATTTTGTAATTTTGTTATCTTATACTTTGTAACAATAATGTTGTGATAAGACATCAAAAATTATTTTTTAAGAACTTTATGTGAGAGTCGAAGCCCCAAAGGGAGAATTGGAATTTTTTTGATAGGAGGTTAGAATGTTTTTCCTTATGGATGGAAAATTTGACCGTCGGGTTTTATCAATTTGCAAATTCTTCATTAATTAGTTAAAATAATAAAATTGGCTGACGTTACGACGATACTAGGTAGCATAAATATAATTATAGGAGAAGTTGATCATTGATATGATAATTAATACACCAGAAGTACAACATATCGATTCTTTTTCCTGTACCTATTTTTATTATTGTATTGGGAATCACAATAAGTGTACTAGCAATTGTGTGGTTAGAAAGAGAAATATACAACAACGTATTGGACATGAATATGCCGGACCTTTGGTGTAGATTAATTTTGTTCAAAAATTTTATAATTAAAAAATATAAAAATCAGAAATTATTATTTCTTGTAGTTGTGAATTATACAGAAAAAAATTATATATGGTTATATTAATATCAATATTACCTTTCAAAAATTATAATCCACCCATAGACATCTATCATCCACCCATCAAACAAATTAATCATTTCCTCTCTCTCTCGCTCTCTCCCTCCCTCCCTCCCTCCCTCTCTCTCTCTCTCTCTCTCTCTCTCTGCTTCTCTGATTTTGGCTGCGAAATGGGCATGATGGTTTTCATGAAAGAAAGAATCACCCACGTTCAAGTGGCATCGCCACTCGCCATGATCCTCCTTCAACTCAATAATTGCTTCACAGCAGTTTTGACTTTTGGGTTTTGAGCAATTCACACAGCAAGATGCTCATCAAAGTTCAAACACCAAAAATATTGAAATAAAATCCCACTTCCAAACGCATGTGACCATTCCATTTCTAATTTACTATACACAGACCCAACATGAACCAAAGTCAACCATTCTAGGCACTTGGTGTATGCCTATTGGGTCAGCTCTCAACAGCCCTACACGTTCACTCTTCCAACTCTTATCCCTAACCCCACTAAACCTACCATAATAATATTATTATAGATATGAGATACCCCATAAGTCAGCCCCAGTATAAAATAATGATCCATCCAAAAAATTTTCAAACTTCCTATCATCAGACCCATTCCAATTGTAAACTTTATTTTATAACTGTAGATCTTAGTTTCATTTTCCCATTCCAATTGTCCTCCAAATACAACCATATTCATCATATAAAAAAATACAAATACTTACATGCTCGTATTTATAATATACTTGTCAGAATACAATTAAAAAGAAAAAAAAAAAAAGCATGAACACATTCAGATTTGAATCATTTGATACAAATGGGGTGTATTGATTTGAAAATTGTAAGATCATAGAAGTGATCATGGAAGAAATCTCGGTAGAGATCTGTGGTTTCTGGTTTTTTTTTTTTTTAATGAGAAAATTGTTATTACAACAATAAGAATATTACATGAAGAGAGAAGAAGGTAGCTAGCGCATATATGTTGATGCGAGAAACCTGTCAATGGTGCAAGGGATTGGGGCCGGTTGGGACCTTGCGCTTCTCGACACCGTAGAGGGGATCGATCTCGGAATCAGCCGGGTCTGGTTGCGGAGGGAGGTGCCTTGAATGGGACTCTCCATGAAATGCTGTGAAGTCGAACTTGGTGGCCAGTACTTTTCTGTTGACGCTATGGGAGATGCTGTTTCTGGTGGGTTTAATGGAAATGAAGCTACCCAGTCCAAGAAAGAAGAGGAGGAGGAGAGAGAGGCACAGGATGATACTTAATGATTGTGGGGTGAGCTTGGGAGCCATGGATGGGAGAGAAAATGGAAGAGAAGAGGGAGCATGGAGGAGAAGAAACGGGGTGAGAGAGATAGCTCGAGAGAAGATGGAGATAGAGTGGGGTTTTTGTAAAAGCTTTGACAGCTTGAATGTGGTAGCTAGGCTAGTGGTATAAGAAATGTAAGGTTGACATTGGAGAGTGTTTTGGCTTCATGTTCAGGAACAGTTTTTTAAATATTACTACATGCGGAGACTGAGAAGGAGCTCCAAGACTGTCGACCATTGTTCCAAAGCAACTTCCTTAGCCTTCAAGGAACAAAAGGGCCATTAAAAGCAGAATGTCAAACACTCAATGATATGTGGAGATGACCAAAACAACTAAAGGAGATGAAACAGGCATTAACACCTTTCTTATATATGTGTAACAAAGAGGCTTCTTGTTTTTGGAAGTGTGAGTTGGCCCACAATGGAGAGATGGGGCCTGGGACGAAATCGAGAGAGAGAAGGTGAGCTACTTTCCCCCACACATGACTCATCTTATGATATGGAAGTGTGAGTTGGCCCACCATGGAGCCCCCCACCTTTTTTTTTCCTTATCACGATGGGGATCATATTGACCATCAGACTCTGGGATCCTATTTCTCTAACCACCCTTTGGAAAAAATGTCAAGACAGTTGGTGGGCGCCCCTTTAGAAAATGATGCTCACCAAAAAAAGTCAAATGTGCGCTTTTTTCTCACGCATGAACAAGCACACATGGGCACCCACACGCAGCTGAGGATCATTCACAGATGGGGAGGTGGGGGTTCCTTCTTACATCCTTACAAGAATGAGAAGGATCTGATTGGGTAATTTTATGTTATTTTTCTATTTCTGCATACAAGTTAACCAAGACCCAGTTGGTATATATGTGGTATTGATTCGAGTATGTGTTTATCATGGCGACTAATGAGGTTGATTTAACCTGCTGAATGATGTCATCTTTTGACTATAGCCTGCCAAATACAATGGATTCAACACTATAATCCACCGACATGATCAACCCTCCTAGTCGTATCACCTGCCTACTTACTGACTACATTAAAGAAACTTATGCCCATGGGCTTAAATCTCAATCATGGGAAAAGACTGCAATCTTCAACTAAATGCATTAATGCAGAAATTTTCTGTATGTAACCAAAACAAACACAAAAATTGGTATTTTGTTAAGGGTTCAAGATCTTCCAATGATACATCAGCATGAATGATAAAAGATCATGGAAAAAACAAAGACACCGAGGTGAATGGGTGTATTTTAAAAAAAATTAGAATATTAATTAATTCTTGTACTCAAACAATTAATTATGAGATTAATTTAATCTATTTTAAATTAATTTAAACCTGGGAGACAATATGAATAATCAATGCAAGAAACAATTGCACAAAGGACAGATAATTTTTTTTACGCGAAAAACATCCCCCGCTAATTGTGGAGATAAAAAACCATGGGTTTAAAATTTCTAATCTAAAATTTACTATGTGAAATCTTGTTACATGGAATTACCTAATAGTTTATTTCTAAAACTTACTTTTTAGAATTTACAACTTGATCCACGTATGTAATGTAATGCAACAATATCCAACTACTTTAATGAATTATCCTCAGCTTTGTTGAAGGAATGCAAGTCTTCTAACAACCCAAAATTCAAATATTGAATCTTTGAAAGAATTTGGAATAATATGTCAAACTCTAAATGGATTAAAAGATGGTTTATATAGGCCTACAAACTTAGAAGATCGGTATTTAAAAATTACCAAAAAGAATACTCATGATTTCAAAAACGAATTCTATAATATTCTCATTGATTCTAAACGATTACTCAAGTGCACTTAACTACTACTCGAGTGTCTCAAGTGCTTAAGTGTTAGATAAACGCTTGAGCATTATCTATTTTTTCAAAACATTGATTTAAGCAATTTAAGTTCATAGAAAAATTATTAATCCATTTACTTTAACCCTTTAATCACCTAACTTACCACTTAACAAACCTTTTTAAACTTACTTACGACTTTTTTATTAAACCAACAACAATCTTAAATCTTCACCAAAATCTAAAAAATTTCATAAGCCAATATGAATAGGTACAAAATTGTCAACAATTACAAACAAAACTCAATATCCTAACAAATCATGAGAAAAACTATTAGGATAAATTGCATAGAATTAAGAAATATTTTACTACTTAACTCTCTTCCCGATCTATGTATATATCATCCTATCGTCTTTTCCTCAAGCATCAGCTTGAAAGTTTGAATGGTGACCTAGAAACTATCACTTGTATTTCATGCAATGTTGGGCAATGACACGCTTAACCACCAATAAAGGCAATATGGTAGGCAATTGAAAATCAAGAAAACTACTTAATTCAAGGAAATGTAGTGAGAAACCACATTTCAGAGTCAAATTCCACAAAATACTTATTTCAATTGGCTAACTTAATAAACAAGCAATTTTTTTCCTTATTATTGAGGAAATTTGAGGAGTTCAAGAAATTACTTAAATTTTATCACTATTTAGTTACCTAAGGGAGATTCTTCAGATTTTCAAAATGTAAGTTGAGAAAATGAAAGTAGGTTAACAAATATCATTGATGTGCACCTGCAGTTGGGAGCCTCTTCCCATTCAAAACCATCATCATCATCATCATCATCTCCCTCATCTTCATCATGTTTGGACTACTAAATGCCAGGCTGACAATCCACTTTGATGGTAGAACTTTGCTCAATTTCTGGAACAAGAAATCCCATATGCCCAGCTAACAGGGAGAATATTCCTTTTTCAAGATTCAATGTTGTATCATATCAATAGCACTCACCCATTGGTGTCTATTGATTATAACCAACATGATAAACTAACGGGCCGGGCTTCCCTTAACCCAGTGGGCTAGGTAAGGTTTCAATATATAGAAGTGTGAGCCCACGAGCTTCATGCAGTGTTTGTGGCCCACAATGCATCACCCAATAAAAATAATTTTGACCGTTGAGTGAATTGTTACATAATCATGCAAGTGCATACACAAAAATTCCAACGATTCTCCCACTTCTACTCCATGATCATACACAAACACTCGATCACTAAGAGAAGAGCTAAGTGAGCAAGCAAGAAGAAGAGGCTAGAAAAGGCGAGGCAATGGGGGCAAGTGTTCTATGGAATGACTAGGCATAAAGGGCACGCAAAATCTCTCAAATTCACACGTTGTCATTTAAATAAAAAGGATGTGCACACATCAAGTGATCCATCACATGTATGTAATATATACACAATACATATGATACAATAATTTCCCGGGTTTTAATAATCCGATGTAGGACAATTGCTCTTGAAACATATAGATAAACCTTTAATTAGTGGATCCGTACTATGTTTATATGCTCTATAAGATTCTTTAATAATTAAAGCATTTTTTTTATAGTGATTTTAGGAAATGTTTTTAACTTAAAAAAGTGTTTTTAGAAAAAAAAAATTCGACAAAAAATTAAAAAATATTTTTAAAATATGAAAAATTACTTATTTTATGAAGAAACACTTTATATGTGATTTTTCTAAAAACATTTATAAATAACCACACTTCTATTAAAAACATTTCAAATCAAAAAATACTACCATACTCACTCTAGTGATTTTGAAAAATGTTCTCCAAAAAAAAACAACAAGTGTTTAGTAAAATTTAAAAAACATTTTTTAAAATTTAATAAAAGTATGTTTGACAATAATTTTGGAAGCATTTATAATATTTATAACATTATAAATTTTTTATCTTTTAAGTGTTAAAAATATTAAAAACATTTTATAAAATTACTGTCATACGTACTCTTTTAATCGTTTAGAATGTTACAAAATCACTTGTATTGTTTTACGAACAAATGCTTGATATATGATTTTCCTCAAAACATTTTTATTAAAAACACCACTTTGAATAGAAGTACTATTAAACACATCTTTAGAGTGTGTGTGTGTTTTTTTTTAATTATTTATAGTTTTTATACACAAAGTCTTGTTAGTAGAAGTATTTTCTCTTAATATATATTTAAATTATTTATCAAATAGTCATTCAAAAAACATTAAAATTGATTTTTCAATATTGTAAATGATTTTTTAAAATTTTAAAATAATTTTCTAAATTTTACCAAACATTTCACTTTTTCCCAAATACATTTTTTAAATTAAAAGCATTTTCTAAAACCATTACCTAACACACTCTTAATAAAAGACATCATAATAAAAGACACTAAAGACCTATTAAATCCGTATTATCATGATTGCAAATAATAAAATAATATATTTATACTTTTCCATTATAAACATCAAATTCCTTTCAAATTTTGAGTCTAGATTTTCCTCATTTTCAACCTTAAAAAAGCTTTATTCAAGCTTCTAAATCAACCTTAAAAAAGCTTTATTCAAACTTCATTCTCAGTCTCCTTCTCATTCCTTTTCTTATAGTCAATATGTTAAAAAACCTAAAACCTTAGAAATTGCTTTCATTGAACCAGAGTTCAATTATGAATAAATTCTTAAAATTCTTTCTTACATCTTTTCTCAATGAGTCAACTTTAATTCAAATGATCATTTGAAAACTCGTTTCTTTGACCAAACTAGTATGATGCTCAGTCCATGCAGGTGCATTTTTTCTAAGTCTTTTGTATAAGGGTTCACAAATGATTCTCAAATCTATGAAGTAATCAGAAACATAATTTAAATAACCTATAAATCTTTGTAATTGTTTTTTATCTTTTATTTCATCAGGAAATTTGTCAGCAAATTTTATTGACCTTTGGAGCATCAAGATTAATCATTAATTATAAACCTTTAAATAAAGTATTACAATGGATAAGATATCCTATTCCTAACAAGCAAGATCTAGCCGCTACTGATTTAGAGCAATATCGTCACAAAATATATATATATATATTATTTTAATATGTTAATTTTTAATTGAAAATGATTCGATTGCAAATTTTTTTTTTATAAAAGATAAAATTTAAAAATGATGAGTTGTATTTTGCTGGTTTCAAATGGTTGTTTGGGTTTTGACATATCAAGTGATTTTTAAGTTGATTTTAGTGGTAAGTAATTTCAAATTTGTGATGTTGAACACAAATAAGAAGGGGTGTAAATCATCCATGAATTAAAATGAATAATTTTATAAAAAAAATATAGAAAAAAATAAAGTTTTTACTTTATTTGTTTTTCTTATGGGTTTTTTTTTAAAAAATTTACTTTATTTAATTATATATATATATATATATATATATATATATATATATATATATATATTTTGAAAACAAGTAAATACAACTTCTACTTGTTTAAATAAATTTGTTATTTATTTTAATTTATTTTTTATTTTATTTTTATTGCCTAATCTTTATTCATATTTCTATTTTCTATTTTCTTTTTATCATATTTCACCTGTCTTCATAAGTAAATAAAAAAAAAATTCAAATATTTTAATTAATCTATTGATTTTAATTTTATTATTTTGATTTTGATAATTGCTGCTATTTTAATCATTGTTACTATTTTGTTTTAAAACTTTCTATATGTTCAATGAAAGTCACTCTAAAAGATATATAATATTTGCTAAGTATTATGATATATATACGAATCCATAAATTAAAACTTTTAAGAAATTGATAGATTAATTTGGCATATGATTTGACAATTTACATGTTTGTTTTCTCAATTAACAATTATTTCATATCTCTCCTTATAATTTATAGTGTTTGGTTTTCTTTATATTAAATGAATTAATAATAAATAATTTTTTCATAAGTAATAGTCAAATAAATTTTAAAATAAAAATAATTATTATAAAATAAACTATAAAATTAATAAGTAGATTGATTCTTGAAATAAAACTTTGAGGGTGCAGAAATTTAAAGATAAACCGTTAATCGTGGTAGAATTAAAGATAGAAGAAGTATTGAAGGAATAATTATTAATAAAGGTGGTTTAGCCTTTAAAAGAAAAGAACTACCGATTAGGAGAGATTTACCGAGGGAAAAGACGACCTCAGAATAAACGTCGGATTCGTGACGTGTCATGTTGAGCATATATTACCAGGGCAAAACAGGAATATTATCACAGGGAGGGATTCAGTGGAAATGATTCCACATAACACGTGGAACAAAACCTCACGTCAGCCTTCAGATCACCGTATCAGAAAGATGTACGGTTGAGATGGGAATAACAAACTTAGGGCACATCGAGCCCTAGCTGCCCCTAACGCAGAGTCCAGCGTCCCCCCGAAGGGCAAGGGCTGCCTATAAATAAAGCCCTGTCGCCCGCTACAACAAGCTCTTCGAAGAGAAGCCATAGCCATGGCGAAGCCTCGCAAGCCGAAGACCGACGACAACACGAAGCCCGAGAATTCCAATTCTCGAGCCGTGGTTCGTCACCAAAAGCTCTGCCTTTCTATCGATATCGACAAGCGACGGATTTACGGGTTCGTCTCAAGCTCCTCACTCGCACTTCTCCATTTTCCATAGCTTCGTTTGTTTTCCTCTCTCTAAATTTCTCCTATTTTTTATGCTTTTGTGCTTGGTGGTTTAAGATTTTGTACTGATCCAAATCCCTGTGAAGATTTGACTTCGGGAATTGGGCAATTCAGCTCAACTAGTTGATGTTTCTGTTTTCCATATTGATTCACTATCAGAAACCATTTATAGTTAGCGCAAGGTGGAGATTATGAACTCACAGTGCATCTACTTAGTGTTCCTGTATGTGATTTGGATTTGTCCATAATTGAGCGTTTTAGGTGCATGTGGTTGTCGACTTGCTTCTTAAGGAATTTATTACATTTAGCTCATAAAGCTTGATTAATTGGGTTATATTACTACAATTTTTTCTGAAAGTTTTAATTCATATTCATTGGTATTTATTTGCATTTCTGTTGGCAGGTTTTTCTGAGTATTGTTGTTTGGATTTTTTGTTTTTTAGTTACACCGAGTTGGAAATTGCTGTTCCGGATATTGGGATTGTTGGGTTACATGCTGAAAATTTAGTGATCGAGAGTGTGTCTGTTGATGGAGAGCCTACTGAATTTGAATTTTACCCACATCATCAACATACTGAAAGTGAGAAAAGATGGAGCTCGGTCTTATCGGCTAGTTCAGCTGCTGACGTTGCAAGTTCGATGTATGTTTCAGCTCTTGAGAGAGAATTGGTTCCAAACTTACTGATCATGTGTTGTAAACCTGAAAAGTCAGCCAGTGAACAGCAAGGTCAACAGAGTTTGGAGAATGGGTTGCATTCCTCTGGTGAACCCAAGCAGGTTATAGTTATTATCATTAGTGATGCATTTAATGAATTCAATTGGGTCATATCTAGAGATTACACGTATATCTACATATATATAGAGGCACAAAAACAAACAAAATTTTCGTGAAACTGAGGAATATAGGCTTGAGAACCTGTTGAAAACTCAAATAAGGATCCATTGCACAAAATATGATAAAGGGAAAACAAAAATTTAGAAATTGACTTTGTGCATCCCAAAAAAAGCAATGCTTGGTAATCAGATATGCCTAAAATGTGAAAAACTATTCTGTTGAATTTGATTATCGTGTTAAGATGCATCCCCCTAAAAGATTAGGTCTTATGAAAATCAGTATTCTGAAGGTGAAACATGAAAGCACCAAGACGCTTTGAATTTACAATTAAACTATCAACTCAAGATACATCCCATGCTGCTCCGAGAATCCTCTGATTTCCATGTGATCTCTGGATGTAGTTCTCTTCTGGTTTGTCTTGCATGTGTCATGATGGTAATATATTTTTCAGGCTGCATTAATTGAGTTACAAACATATATGTAAGCTTGAATTTTTCCATTGTGGGTGCTATAAAATTTTCCTTGAGTCATTGCATAAGCACATTGATATATGAATTGTTAAAAGAAATTTGAAAAATCGTCCATATCCTACTTTACATATGAATCTACTCATCAATTTCTCAAGGCTCAACGCCTAGTTGTTTTAAGGAGCCCTTTTTTTTTAATAGACAAACAAGGCCTAACTAAAGGGTGCATAAAAGCATAGATGATGTATACAAGGGTGCCAAAAGGTCAAAACTAGGCAGAGGGATACATAACAAACAACTCCCTCACCTTATTAGGTGCTTAACCACTCAACAAAGTCCATCATGGATAAAGAACAATCACTTATGTATGGTTTAACCCACTCTAAGAAATTTTACATAAAAGATTGTTTGATTGCTTGGTCCACTTTTTTTTTTCTTGTGTAAATGCTCTTCTATTCTTCTCCCCTCACATGGTTCAAAATAATCATGAAGGAACAACTCTCCAAACTACTTCTTTTTCCTTTTTTTCCTTGACAAAAGATCCATGTTGGCTAAAAAAGGCATCTTTTATTTAGGAATGCCTAACCCACCCAAATAAAGTATAAATTAGTTGCCATAGGACAGTGAAAGAGGATGAGACTATATATCATTTCTTCTTCTCCTTTGCACTTGTATCATTTGTTCAATATCTTCAAGCTCCTCACTTTGAATCGATCCAATGTTAGTATCCTACCCCACATAGCTTCCTGTGTGAAAAAACCGACCCTAATAGTACTAAAGAATTATAAACAGTACTAGAAGGGAATGCCTTCATTCTTCCATTTGATAAAAAGGAATACAAATATTAAAACTAAAAAAATGCCACTCTTTGAGTTTAAGTAAACCATTTTATCCTTCATATTATCACTAACTGTCTTTGTTTGCAATCTCCTAAAAAGGCCTCCACCCCATCTAGCTCTCAATCATGAGCCTAACTTGGGGTTATAACAACCCTGCTTCCTCGTCTCCATCTTGCTCTATGCTTCATCTACCCATGCATTTTTTTTTTTGTTTGATCAGAAACAAAATATATATTATATTAATGATAATAGCTACCCATGAATCTTTAGCGGTGGCTAAGGTGAATAATTTTGTAAATGCCTCTCTTAGGTGTATGTCACTACACCACCCATTCTTTCAAAATTTCATCTTTCTCCCATTGCCTATCCTAAAACCAGTTCTACTATTAAAGATCTTCCTCTCATTTGTGGTTGCCTTTGACACACCCAATGCATACCTTTCCCTCACTTCTTTAGAACACCTTCCCCCCTCTTCATATCCATACTTCCTTGTAACATCTACTTTCAAAGGGATTCCCTTTAAATTGCAATTTCTAGCACCATTTGCTGAGAAGAGCCTTGTTAAGCTTGGGCAAAATTTTAGTACCCAAACTTGGTCTTCTTATCCATGCAAACTGTCCACTAATTCACTGTATGTAGCTTTCTTTCAAGAGCCTTCCCCCGCTAAAGAAAATTCCCTAAAGAAAATCCCTTTTATATCTTTTCCAATGTTGAGTTCATCTTTTTCAGGATGATAAATAATGTTATAAAGTAAATTGACAAGCTAGACTAAGTGCACAACATTCCAAACTTGAGATAATTTGAAGTGGAAGGCCTAAATAGTTGGTGGGGAGGGTATCCGCTTTACATCCTAACCCCCCTTTCTAGTCCCTTCATATTAGCAACCCCTTTACTGGGATCAACTCATTTTTTTTTCCACAATGATCTTTAAACCTTGGATTGCCTCAAGCCATATGAATGCTCGACTCAAATGCTCCCTAAGCTCCTTCGTGGCATTAAGTGTCACAAGCAAATAACAGATGTGACATTTCCAATCCCCACCGCTCTTCTAGTAATTGAGAACCCTGCTATGAAGTCCCTTTCCTTAGCGGCCTTTTTTATGTGGGAGGGTGCCTCTATGGTCACGTGAAAGAGAGATAGGGATAGAGGATCCCCTCGTCTTAAGCTTCTAGAATTCTAGAAAAAGCCCATGGAAGTCCTGTTAATCAAATGGAGAAACAAGTTGTAGAGCTACACCACTTAATCCATCTTATTCACTTGGAATCAAATCCCATTTTTCCATGATTGTTAGGAAAAAGCCTAAATTAATATGATCATATGTCTTCTTAATGTCCTACTTACATATAACCCCATTACCGGTGATGCAGTTTTCTTGGCTTTTAGTCAATGACTTCATTAGCTATGAGGGTCGCATCTAAAATTTGTTTACTTTCCACGAATGTATGTTGGGAATCTAAAATCATTTTTTCTTCCTACATTGTTATTTGACGATGGGGTTGTGGCACAGATTATTTTAGCTAGTCAAGATGGATTGGGTTCCTCCGAGAAGTATTTCAGACATGATGTCCATCAATTATAAAGGTTTTGGCACTTCCAAGAGAGGGATAGTTCTGTGGCAAAATGCGTGCATTGCTTTAATTTGGGTTGTGTGGCGGGAAAGAAATGCTAGGATATTTGAGGACATAGCTAGGAATTCAGAGAATCTTTGATATTCCATTCATTTCCTTGCTTTTCTTTGGGCTTTTTGTTATGTGGTTTTTAAAGGCATTCCCCTTAACGTTTTACAACTAGATTGGCTAGTAGTGTGTGGTTCCAACGGGATGGTCTAGCCAAGAGAGCTTGCTAGTAGTTTTCATAGTGTAGTTTCTTGTTCTTTTAGTGCGTTGTTTAGTTTTATCTTTGGAGGGAGGATTCTTTATTCTTCTTTTGTAATTCTTTTTCTATCAATACATATAATAGTTGTTTCCTATCAAAAAATCATTTTTCCTACCACTTTTTCAAGTTAGTTAAGACTTTTGCTAAAATCTTGTTTATCCCCTGCCCACCAAATTGATTGGTCTAAAGTCTTTCAAATTTTTGCACATTTTTTTGGGACTAAGACTATAAAAGTGACATTTAAACTTCCTTAAAAAAAGCATAGTTTGTAGAATTCCACAAAAAAACCATGGCCTTACTCTTCAAAAGTCCTAACAAAATTGCCAAAAGGCCATGGAGAAGCCATTTAGTCTAGGGTCTTTATCCTCACACAAACCGGAAAAGGTTGAAATGACCTTCTTCTTGGAAAATGATATCTCTAGGAGCATTGGTTCTTTCTTCGCTCTAAGGTTCCAAAGTCATTCTATTGATATTTGGTCTCCACACCTCCAACTCGGAAAGAATCCCGTGGAAAACATTTGCCACATTTTCCTTAATGTCTATATAATCGGATAAAATTTCTCCATTTATGATTAATTTGTTTTTTTGATAGGCACCATTTATCATTATTTTAGTTCTTATGGAAAACATTTGCCACCCCCTCCTTAATGTCTATTTGATTAGATAATGTTTCTCCATTCCTCATTATTATAGTCAAGTAATTTTTTTTTACGAGCATTGACCATTTTATGAAAAGATTAGTATTTTTATCTTCCTTTTTGGCCACAATTCTTGATTTTTGTCTCCATAAAACTTCTTCCATTGCTGGCAACTTTTTAAACTCCTCTACTACCTCCCTCTAGCCTTATTTTCCTTTAGTTGAAAGAACATCTTCCCTTTCCTTACATCCTAGAAACCAATCTGATTTAGAGCAACAATTTTATTGGTGGTAACATTCCCGAACACCTATCTATTCTAAGCTTGTAGAGCTTGTTTTAGAGCTTTTAGCTTGGCTGCTAAGGTATGAACGTATGAATCCTTAACATTGTAGCCCACTCACCAATTCCTCACCAAGTCTTTGAACCCTTCTGCTTTCGGCCATATATTTCAAACCTAAAGGGCATTTTACCCCTTTTCATCCTTCCTTTATCTAACAAAATGGGATCATGATTGGATATAAGTCTTGGCCAAATATTCTGGGTCAGGTCAGAGAAATGATCTCCTATTCTTCTAAAATAAGGAAGCCGTCCAGCCTAGATGAGGACTGATTATTCAATCCATCACTCCATGTAAAAAGCCCACTAGCTAGGGGGAGGTCCCCCAAATGAAGCTCATCTAGGATATGTGAAAAGTGTCTGTAACTAAGATAAATGGTTAAATAAACAAAGCCTTGAGGAATAGCCAACCCTAGCCTTATGATCGACTACTTGTGTATGTCACGCACACACATTTCTAGAATCCTTTTGTATTATTTCAATTCTAGCATTTTGTGCTTCAAACCTGACAAACTTCTTCTATTTCTAGAATAAGCATAAAACGATCATTTTCTATGTTATCTTTCAAATTTGATCCACAAATCTGTTATTAACCCATTAAGAACATGTTTGATCTTTTGAGCAAGGACCCAAGCCACCCAAACAAGGAGAACTTCAAAGACCATAAATCGAACAACTTGCAATGAATGATTATATTATTAGTGGATTTCTCATTATGATTGGAGAGACAATGGTAAATATAGTGGATTTCTCTTAATGATTGGAGAGCCACCACTTATTTACCATTGTCCATCACCTTTGAATTAGATGATTAAATATTTGAATTTTCCTCCTAGTTGGCTCCAAGTGGAAGATATTGACATTGGAGACATCTAGGAAGCCCACATCTCCTTGGTTGGAAAAAACAAGGCAAAATTTGAGAATTAAGGCTTGTAGTAGGGTCTTACAAAGAAAATGCCTTTTGTGGAGGCTTTTTGTACCAGTTAATCATAATAGAGTTGACTCGGATGGTGGTTGAGTTCAAAACTATAATATTTGGAGCTGGGGATACCCGTTCCTTTTCTAATTGGAGTATTTTTGGATTCATGGGTTTCATGTAAAGTGAGCTTTTTTTATTTTATTTTTATTGTTTTTCTCTTGGAAAGCTTGTTAGGAACAGGTGTTGAGGCTAAATCAACTTTGGAGGGTCAATAAATGTTTTTCTCTATAAAGGAGAGGAAGAATCAGTTAATCCCATTCTACTTGGTGCAAAAACAAAGGTTTTATGGCAATTGTTTTTCTCTTTGTTTGGTGTAGTTTGGGTGCTGCCTTCTATGGCTAATGACTCTTTTAGTTGGCTTAATGTTTTGATTTTTCTTATTGGGGAAAGAAGCGTAAGAAGGTTTGGAGGGCTGCTTATTTGTGTATTTTTTGAATGATTTGGAAGGAAGAAATTGAAAATAACATGAAAATGAGTAGTCTAATCAAATGATGAAATGATTTTTTTTTTTTTGAGTAATCTTTTAGTATGGGTTAGATTGTATATAGATGAGGGCACCGGTTGGGTTCCTATTGAGGGTGGGAGTTGTTTTTTGTGTTCTCTCTTTTTGGCTTTCCTTTTGTTTCACTTTGTGTTTATGTTATGTACCTTTGGTTCCTTGTTTCTTTGGTGCTGTCTACAATATACTTCGCTTACCTATAAAAAAAACCATCTCCGCCTCCTAATAAAAAAAAGCTTCATCCACTCCTTCAAATGTGTTTTTATACATCACATGTCTTCATAAGTCATTACCAATTGAAATGCTAATTCTCTCTGTAGAGACACCCCATTCTTTGCTATAATGACTTTCTAAAGACTTCAACTAGCCTAGAACACCAATTCTCTGTAATCTCTCTGGACTCTCCTCTACAAACTATTCTCTTTATTGAACATTTAAAAGACTTCTAATGGCTAACTCTCATCCACTTTTCTTAGAGCACACCACACTTCACCCAATCAAGCGGACCTCTTTATTATGTGACTTGCTTTCCCTTAAAAACTCTTTTTGAATGCTATTAGTTCTAACCTGCAGTTTCCTTTAAATCACAAATGAGAACATGACTTTACTAGACCTTAGAAAGTTGTAAAATTTTCCTATAAGCTAATATTTTTTAAACCTCTCAACTGCTGAATGACTTTACTAGGCAAATGGTTTCAAAAAAATGCAAGGAAAGATATTTTTATAGAAAAAGGTTATCCAAAGCAAATTTGGATAGTTGCAAGGATTCAAATCTTAAGGAAGCCAGAGAGGGTATGGGGTTGGTCACTGTAAAGCCAGTTGAAAAGGCTGGGAAGCTTTTCAAGCTTGTACAAGTGTTATTGTTGTTAATATAGATCTTGAGATGATGTTTTAGTTTGACACTTGATATAAGGTTTACCTAATGGAGGAATCATTTCCATTTATTTGGTATTACTTTTTTCTATTTTATTATTTTATTATTTTTTATGGTTAGGTAGCTGGGTAGATGATTTTTGGTAGAGGGGGACTGTGATCAAGGTAGTTGACCCCTAATTTTTGGAGCAATTTCTAGATTGGGCTTTGCAAATGTTGCAAGCCTTTTTTTTTTTAGAGCATTTAGTTTGTGGTGGTTGTACTAATAGCTTGGATGGGTATCAGTAGAAACAACATTTCTTTTTTTTGTTTTTGTTTGTTTCAACCTCTTTATAGCCTTTTGAATTTGAGGGAGCAAGTCTCTTTTCCTGCCAAGGGGGTTTAGGTTCCTTGGTTGCCATCTAGAGTCAATTTTATTGCTTGTGAGAAAATTCTTACTTAGGATTAACTTAAGGATGGGATCAGATTTTTGTGACTTGGCGTTCCTTTGCAATCAAGATGAGGAATTAGCTAGCTATACTTTCATACATTGTAAGGTGGCATGGGCCTTATGATCCTTGGTGCTCTCTTATTTTTGAGTGTCATGTGTGTTACCTCCCTTAATCAGGAGGTAGTTTTTAGACTGACATGGACATCTTGAGGGTGTGGTGAACTCGGAAGTGACACTGAAATTCTTTTTGGATATCTTTTGCTTTTTTGATCTAATGTGTTTGAATCATTTTAGGCAGGGATTAAGACATTGGTGCCTTACATACTCGTTGTATACTTCATGCATACACAAGATGCATCCCTTTTCTTTTTTTTTTTGATTGGAAACGACACAAAGATATATTGATAGAAAAAGAAGTACAAGAAGAAGGATGAGAAATCCTCCCGCCAAAGATAACTAAATTACAGGAAAATACACATAAAACAAACGAACTCCCACTAAGAACCAATCCTTATGGAGTACACACCGCTATCCAATCAAGTTGAATCACATTAAAGGGAGTCCCCTTAAATGCCTTGGAACAGAAAGTCCAAAGAGAAGCAAGGAAAACAATAGAGTCCCAAAGGAACTCTGAATTCCTTGCTTTATCCTCGAAAATCCTCGCGTTTCTTTTCCACCACACAACCCAAATTAGAGCGATGCTCGCAGCTTGCCACAAAACTATCCCCCTCTTAGAAGTACCAAAGCCTTCAAATTTGATGGATATCATGTCAGATATGCTCCTCGGGGGAACCCAATCCATCTTAGCTAACTGAAATAACCTGTGCCACAACCCAATCGTTAAGGTACAATGAAGAAAAAGATGATCTGCTGATTCCCCATGCTTTATGCACAGAATACAAATATTAGGACTAAGGGCTTTGTAGGGTCTTCTCACTTGTAGCATGTCATCCCTTTTTGTTAGGTTCTTTTCAATAAAATTCTTATTGCCCATCCAAAAAAGGGGAAAAAAAAGCACAGTACTAATCCTAAAGCAAGCTTTTAAAAGAGGCACCCAAAAGAAGAGCCAAATCTGATCAGCAGTTGTCCTCCTGTGCATAAAAAATTTGGAGGCAAACTACCCCCACCTTCTCCACCAACCTCATTGAAATTAGTTTGCTGTCTCCATATTTATATTCAAAGCAGAACAGCTTCAAAACATTGCGGCAGCCTTGTCAAATGTGACTTGCAGTCTTATCCTTTTTCCAGAAAAAGAGTTTAGAATAGTTTGTGGAGGCAAAAAATAATAAAAAAATATGTTTTGCCTTCCATATACACACCAGCGTTCATGCTGCATCTTTGTTGTGTCTGTTAGGATTTTCTATGACTGCTCCTTTGTGTGTCCTCTATTTCATCTCCATAATAAAAAGTTTGGTTCCAAACATGCTTTGCTTTCATCTTATTCTTATTTATAGTTAGCATTTAACCAGAATAGGGTACAGCTGATATTATAGGTTGTACTGTTATTACATTTGTCTCTTCTTCAAAACTTAAAATTTTACCCTGGGCACTGAATCTGCTGTATTTTTGGTTGAACCATTATTATTTTTTCTCCTCTCCTAAACTAACACAATTCGGTTAATAATATAATTTGGACAATGTGAATTGTTGTGATGAGGTTTACACTTCTCTTTTTGGTTTCTCATGTAGGTTGATGTTGGGTGCAGAATGTGAAATTGGTTCGTGTTGACTATTGGGTGGAGAGGGCAGAGACAGGGATTCATTTTGAGGATAATGTGCTACACACTGATAACCAGATTAGGCGTGCACGCTGTTGGTTCCCTTGTATGGATGATACTTCACAGTGTTGCTGGTACTAACTATTTGATTATGCCCTAATGATTTGTACTTCGTAACTTTGACCATTTATGATATCTACTATGAATTTATGTTAGTTATTACATTCTCCATACAGCTATGATCTGGAATTTACAGTGGCCCATAATCTTGTGGCTGTCAGCACTGGAAGCTTACTTTATCAGGTGAGATAAATGAAAGAGCAATATTTCATATTTGAGTGCCTGGATTGAGCTTTTTTTTTTCCGCTATTGGTTTCATATTTTTGAAGATTAAAAAACTGAAAAATTGTTATCTTAATGCTCAAAGAGGTCAGATTAGGGTTGTAATATTCTCAAATTAGTACTGACCGTCTATACAAAAAAGTTAACTTAAACTTTGCGGGATGCTGATCTATCAGTTTCTGTGTTAAGGTAACAGGCGTGAGATACACATTTTAAATGGAAAAGAAAATGGTGGTCTTAATTATGTGATATTTTTGTCAAAGTCTGAGGTGTGTTTCATGTAAAATGAGCTGATAACAGCCCTGGACTTCGAAACATCCTGAAAAGAGGATTTTGTTCTCCAGGATTTATGAAATTTTATAGGCACTTCCTCAGAAGTCTGAATGAAACAAAAAGATGTATTATGTCTTACTTAACACGTTCTAGAACTGCAATCAAAAGTTCATTGCTCATGTGATACTTTCTAAATCTTTAGCTTTCAACACTAGCATTCTAAATCTGATCAAATACTTAAAGCTAAATCTGTATAGATTTAATAACTTATCTAGTTCATTAGGTCTTAGAAAGTTAAATTTCATAAAATATTGCATTTAAATTGAAGTTAACTCTTTAGTTCAAAAGTTTATTTTCCTATCGATAATAATAATAATAATTTTTTTTTGATAAGTAAAACATAATTGCATTAAAACAGAGGCAAAAAGCCACAAAGTATACGGGGTATACAAAGCAACTAACACCTCTCAAACAAAAAAGAAAGCCAACAGAGCCTCACCACACCTTAATTGGAAGCTAACCACTCTAAGAAACCTATAAGGGATAGAGACGCCTCCCCAATATACAATCTAGCTCAGCTCCATAAATTACAAACAAAATTTTTTTTAAGTTTTTGAATATCTAACACCCCCCCCCCCCCCCCCCCCCTAGAAGCTAGTTTATTCCTCTCCTTTCAAACTATCCAAAAAATACACAACGATATGAATTTTCATATCTTTTTCCTTTTCTTCCCCACAAACGGCCCCCTCCAACTAGTTAAAACCTCCTTTACAGTTTCTGGAAAGACCCACTGTACACCCGATAACCCAAAGACGATATTCCACAGGAGACTGACCACTATACAGTGTATAAGAATATGATTTACACTTTCTTCTTCACACTCACACAAAAAACAACAATTAGGGAGCTGCCATCCTCTTTTCTGAAGCCTATCCAGAGTAAACACCCTCCCTCACGTAGCCTCCCAGGCAAAGAACGCAACCTTGGTTGGAACTTTATCCACCAAAATACAATTTGACGGAAAGACAATGTCATTGGGATTGGCTAACAAGCTGTACGCTTCTTTGACCCTAAACTGTCAATTTTTTCCTCCTTTCCAAAAAACTGAGTCTTCCCCCAAAGAGGGCTTGTGACCCCTCAAAACATAGAGCAAGTTCCCCTACCGTATCCAACTCCCAATCATTAAAATCCCTCAAAAATCTTAGATTCCAACCCCCTTGACCAAAATTCTGATCCCACATCTCCTCCACCGTAGCATTCCTATGGGAAGCCAGAGCAAATAGATGAGGGAAGTTTTGGGACAGCGCTGTACCAGTGCACCAAACATCAGTCTAGAAACTGATTTTGATACTCTTCCCAGCTATGAACACCATGTTATCCTAACACCAATCAGTTTCCTTCAAAATTTCCTTCCAAACCCCTACTCCAAACGCCCCATTAGCCTTCTTTGTCCTCCACCCATGGCCTTCTTGCCCATATTTCGCCATTATCACTTGTTTCCAAAGATTATCTTTATCAGAAGCAAACCTCCAAATCCATTTACTAAGCAATGCTTTGTTCAAGAGTGCTAGCTTCCTTAAGCCTAGCCCACTCTTATTCTTGTCCGCACAAACCACCTCCCAATTAACTAGATGAGCTTTCCTTTCCAAGTTTCCCCCTCCCTAAAGAAAATCTCTTTGTACTTTTTCTAACCTTTTAGCAACGGTCTTAGGCATTTGGAAGAGAGACATGATAAATTGACATGCTAGCCAAAGTGCTCTTTATGAGAGTGATTCTCCCACATTTGGAGATATATTGTCGTTTCCATAGCGCAAGTCTCCTTCTCATTTTCTCTTCCACCCCATCCCACATAGAATGAGCCTTGTTAGGAGCCCCTAAAGGCAGACCCAGATACTGAGCATGCAAAGAACCCACCCTACACCCTAACTCTGCTGCTAGCTCATCAATCTCCTCGACCACACCAATTGGGATGATTTCACTTTTGGCCAAATTAATCCTTAGACCTGAAGCAGCTTCAAACCAGAATAATATCCAGCTTAAGTGAGTTAGGTGCTCTTTATTAGCCTCACAGAACACAACCGTGTCATCGGCAAAGAATAAATGGGATATTTTCAGGGTGGGCCTTCTACCACCCCGAATACTACACCCTGAAAGGAAACCCCAAGCAACAACCTTCCTAATAAGAGCATCTAACACTTCCATCCCCAAAACAAAGAGGTAAGGAGATAGGGGATCTCCTTGGCGTAGCACCTTAGTACTCGGGAAAAAGCCAGCTGGCACCCCATTAACCAGGATTGAGAACTTGGCTGAGGATAAACAACTCCACATCCAACCCAACCACTTTGATCCAAATCCCATTTTTTGTAAGACCTTCAACAAGAACTGCTAGTTAATGCTGTCATATGCTTTCTCAATATCTAATTTGCATATGAGCCATTTCTCTTTTCTTTTTTGCCACGAGTCTATAACCTCATTTGCAATTAAAGAAGCATAAAGAATTTGTCTTCCCAACATAAAGGCATTATGGGTTGGGGCTACCACTTTACCTAACACTCTCTTGAGTCTGTTAGCCAACAGTTTATACAGCCCCTCCCAAAAGGCTAATGGGTCTAAAATCCCCAAGATCCTCAGCCCCACCTTTCTTAGGAATCAGAACCAGGAAAGTATTATTAAGGGTCTTAAGAAATGAGCTTTGCTCATGGAACTCCTTAAACATTTCCAAGATCTCCTCTTTAACGAAATCCCAACAGCTTTGCCAAAACGCCATAGTAAAGCCATCCGGCCTAGGGGCTTTGTCCCCATTCATCTCCAACAAAGCCGAATGAACCTCAGTTTCAGAAAAAGGGATCTCCAGATTCTCTGCTTCTTGCTAGCTTATTTGTTCTAATTGAAGCCTCTCAATATCCGCCTTCCAACTCGAATCTTCAGAGAGCATCTGCTGGTAGGCATTAGCAACCCCTTCCCTCACTTCCTGCTCCTCTGAAAGCCACACCTTGTTAATTTTAATTCTATCTAGGGAGTTATTTCTATGATGGGCGTTTGCCATACGATGAAAAAAGCCCGTATTTTTATCCCCTTCCCTTAGCCATAGCTCCCTTGAGAGTTGTCTCCAATGGGTTTCTTCTATGAGTACCCATTTTTATAAATTTTCTTTGCTTCCTTTTTTAATTATGTTTTCTCCAATGACAGTCTTCTCTCACTTTCCATTTGGTCCCAGAATTCCACCTGCTGCAAAGCTGAAACTTTATTGCACTCCAGATTCCCAAAAACCTCTCTATTCCAAGCTTTTAGTTTCTGTTTGATCCCCTTCATCTTTGTAGCCAATTTAAAGCTAGCAGTGCCTTTGACCTCAATCTCCCTCCACCAACTTCGGATAAGATCTATAAAGCCCTCAACCTTAAGCCACATGTTTTCGAATCTAAAAGGAGAGGGACCTCTTCTTAGCCCTCTACCCTCTAGGAGGACAGGGAAATGATCGGAAAGAGGCCGAGGCAGTCTTCTTTGGAGCATGCCACTGAAATGATCTAATCAACTAGGAGACACAAGAAACCTATCTAGTCTAGCCCATGACTGATTGTTAAGACCCCCACTCCAAGTAAACACTTCCCCTTGCAGTGGAAGATCCACCAGTCCTAACTCATCGATAATATGAGCAAACCTCCTCATCATTGAGGTTATTCTCCCTTGTTTGCTTCTTTCTCTTTGCAATAGAGTAATATTAAAATCACCCCCTAAGCACCAAGGATCTTCCCAAATTCCTCTAATAGCCCCAAACTCTTCCCACAAGCATTCCATTTCCTCTTTGGTGAAAGGACCATAGACTCTCGTGAACACTCAAACAAACCCATCTTCCACATTCCTAAATCTGCAAGATAGAGAGAATTGACCCTCCTCCCAATCCAATATTTCCAACGACCTTTTATCCCAACAAATCAATAGGCCTCCCGCTACCCCATCCGCATCCAAAGCCCTCCAATCTAAGAATCTCCTTGAACCTAAGCTTCTCACCACACCCTCTGACATTCGTTGGATTTTTGTCTCTTGAATACACAGTAAATCAACCTTTTGATTCCTTATGAAAGTCTTAATGATTTTCCTTTTGAAACTATCATTTGCTCCCCTCACATTCCAACTTAACAACTTTGGCTTCATTGATCTATTGCAATCTGACACCCTTTGCCCTGTGATGGGCCTTTCTGCTTATTCACCTTCTCATAATTAACTGAACACTCCAACCTCTTTAACTCCCTTTCGAACTTTGACTTCTCCAATAACTCTTTGCTATGAATCCTCTCCCGTCTCTTTCTTATTTTGATCAGAAAGTTCAGAATTTCCTTTTCCAGACTCTCTGTCGAAAAACCCAAGAAGTGACTGAATTTCGCCAAACTACTTTCCTCCCATCTGTCCTCTTTCTCGCTCCTGATATCTTGAGGCTCGGACATATCTGAGTCCCATTTCGCACCCCTAACCTTGTTACTGACACTAGTGACTTCTACCAAGTCCCAGCAGCCATTGCCATTCTCTCCGGGCCCAACTTCAGTTAACAATCCCAATCGGAGCATCTCGACACGATGTATGGAAGAGAAATATCGGTTCCATGATATTTTACCAATTTATCATGAATTTCACCTATTTCTCGGGATTTATTAGCATTTTATCATTTTATCTTCAATATATCGCGATAATTTGGGCAGTCAAATGAGGGTCAATGCGGTCTGTGCGGTCAAACTTTTAAAAATGCCTTAAGATTTCCGTCGTGGGGGCTCGAACCCCAGCTAAAAGGTTTGGTTGGCAATGAACCAACCGCTGGGGCAACTTTGCTCCTTGATATATAACGTGCACCAAATATATATAAAGTCAAATTTATCATATAAACATAATTTTAAAAAAATGTTTTAAAGAACAAATTAATTATAATTATTTTATAATTAAATAAATTTTTTTTCATCTATTTGAATACCAAAAATATAAAAATTATCGTGATAATTTTCTTCATAGTGTTTTTAATATCATTAATATATTAATTAAGTATTAAAAATTATACATATATCATCATTTATTTTATATCATTTAATACAATTAAATTAAATAAATTATAATTTTAATATTAAATATATTTTAAAATTAGACATATTATAATCAAATATCACAAATATTATTATGAATAATATTTGATATAATTTAATAATAAATATATACTTATGAAATTTATAGTTTTTTTATCAGCACATACAATATTATTATCAAATATGATAAATCATATTATACATATATCAAATCATTTAATAAAACAATTTAAAAATATCATTATACTTTTAATTACATTTTTATGAAGTTTTTCTTATATTTTTATAAATTTTGATCAATTTTAAGTTAATCGATATTTTTTTCCAAAATATCTGTCGATATATCACCGATATATCCGATATATCTGTAAAATCGAAGTACCGATGTATCCGTGATTACCGATATTTTCATCATTGATCCCAGTTACCTCCCCTAAGACCCCAGAGCGATCGTAATATTCTCCTTCCGGAGCCCGATCAAAAGAATAAGAAATAAGATGAGGAGACCCATAGACCATTTTTTCCCTTGTTTTTAAAACAAAACCATACCTCATGGCTTCCTTCTAGAGCCTTGTCTGTTGCTGAGAGAATAGCTTTCGCTTTTTGCTTCCTTAGGTCCTCTGTCTCCCAGGAAACTAACTGTCCTGCCTCTGAGAACCTCCCGCTTCTGGCTATTATACATTCCAGAAGACAGGCCTTCTCCTGGGGGCCTTTGACTGTGCCTTGGGTTGTGGGCTTGTCTGGTCTAGCCCCATCCAGATTAGTTGGTCCATCAGGCATTGGGCCAGCCTCATCAATAGCCCATCTCTTGGACGGTCCAGCCTTTGGCCTAGCAACTTCAGCTACCACTCCTTTTAACTTTAGGCCTATTGATGGACTTTGCAAACACGACCCATAGGCCCTTTTCAATGAGCCCATGGTTGCTGATCCTTGGGCCCGGTCTGCGGTCACCTCCAGGCCCAAACCCTCTTCTGTACGCCCATCCCCTCAGCTGACAAATACAGCGCCTCGGGCCGTTCAAAATCAAATTCTTCCTCCACGCGCGAGCCAGCGCGTGAGAATTCGTCACCCTTAACCTCCTCACTTTATCGACTGATCGTTTCACAACTGTCTACCCTGGCCTTCCTTAAAGACGGTCTAAGCTCCCACCATAGAATAAGGGAGTAAACATCCTCCTCAACACCGATCTCCAGCATGCTCAGCATAAATTCTCCGTTCGTTTTTACCAAGATCCGAGCCCATTGGAGCTCCTCCAATTTCTCCGTTTGAGGGTCGATGGCAATGAAGCCACCACACTCATCCCCCACCCTTCTCAAAATGGTCGGGTCCCACATTGAGACTGGTAGCCCAACAATTTTGACCCAGGCTTCGTTTCTTAGTTCCTTCTCATCCCGACAGTCGGTCCTAGGGCTCCATTGCTCAAGTCTCAAATGAAGCCCTCCCATTATTCGCTCCCCTGAAAAGAAAGTGCGTTTGGCTTCATCCAAGAATTCAAATTCCAACAAAATCCTACTCTTCTCCAGTCTTGCCAGCCCTAATTTTTCTTTCAGCCCCTAAGAATTCGCCAATAATCTCCCCAATTTCTTCAAATCCTCTTCTCCATCTGATCTAAGGTTCCAACTCCCAATGATGCAATGTTCCAATTTCTGCAAATTTCTATGGATTTCCTCCCTTCGTACCTCCACTCTGACTGAATTTTTATCCCTACATCTTGGCCTCTTCACCACTTCTGCGTACGTTATCTCCAAAGCAAGTTTCCCAACAACCCTTTCTTCTTGTATGTTGTCCTTTCTGCCGATTGATCCTCCCATTAGTTGTAGATTTTCTACCATAGAAACCCATCCCCCCTTTTCTCCTTTGCCTTTTGGAATGTAAATGCTGTATTGCTTCCGCTCCAAATCGACTACCCCTAGCCGGAGAAAACACCCCGCTTTAGTCGCACTTCGCAGCAGGGAGTAAGATCTCCCCTTTTCTTTCCATTCCCTTTCCCAACTTCCTTCTTTCTTGTTCTTTATGCAGTGATTTAAACCTTCCAAGAGAAACCTTAAACTCTCCGCTCCCACTTGAACCCAAGACAAGACCCCCCTCTTTCTCTCTATGATGTAGATTTGGGATTTCCCTCTTCTTTCTACTAACGCGAGCTCGAACACCTTGGACTCCACTACGAAGCTACTCTCCTTCCTGCTTCTTCGAGGCACCTCACTATCTTCACCCCCCTCACCATCGCGATCTCGCTCTCTCTCTCCCATTGAGGAAAAGAATTATGACACACGATACATCGATAATAATAAATTATTAATAATAAATACTAATCCACTTCCTTTCCTGGTTAAATCAATCCTTATGCTTGCGGACCTCGCTCACCACACTTCCAAGGTCTTCCTCAAGGTTTATGGTCTGTCATCAAGGGTACAAGTGAATTTTTTGCTTGAGTTCAATCGCTTACTCAACCTTCTTCTTTATCATAATTTGTTAGTTAATGGAATTTTTGAAAATCGGCAAATGCCCATTGACGTTGCTATGTGCATATATGTATATTTACTATGCTCATGTATCATATTTACCATGCTCATGTATGCATATTTGCCATGCGCATGTATGACTTTACATGCATATAAGGGCCCAGCTAAGATACCTTAGCTGCTCTTAATTGGTGTCACAAAAAGTTCTCCTCCCTTATGCCCCACCTTAAAGTGACTGATGAATCCACATTATTCTATCCTTTAAATGAAACTGAGAGCTTTTCGTGACTGAGACAAATAATTACAAAGATAGAGTTCATCTCATCTCAGACTCATAGAAGTTTTTGTGCCTTAATCTTTTATATCACACGAGAACATGTGTATTAATATGGAGCCGAGCAAAAAATGCATTTACAAGTGGTAACAAATTTTTGTATATATTGAGAATTGCATGTGGAATGCTGTATTCTTCTACTGATTAGTGGCTTTGTATTTGTTGATGTTCTAACCTTTATCACTCAATTGTTCTTCTTTTACAGGTGTTAAGCAAAGATGACCCTCCTAGAAAAACATATGTCTATAAGTTAAATGTTCCAGTTACTGCAAGGTGGATACAATTGGCAGTTGCACCCTTTGAAGTACTTCCTGACCGCCATAGTGGTCTTCTTTCATACCTGTGTTTGCCAGCTAATTTACCCAAGCTTTGGAATACTGTGGGTTTCTTCCATAGTGCATTTAGGTTTGTATTTTTTCATATACTTTCATTTGAGACTTTTGTATTTCTTGTGTGAATTTGATTTTAAATTCTATCTCTTCATGCTACCTGCATGGTTCTATCCTTTAATATCCATGTTTTACTTTCACAGCCATTATGAGGATTATCTTTCTGCATCATTTCCATTTGGGTCATACAAGCAAGTCTTTATTGCTCCTGAAATGGCAATATCCTCATTGACATTGGGAGCCTCCATGAGCATCTTTAGTTCTCAAATTCTATTTGATGAGAAGGTTATTGATCAGGTTTGTTTATTTACTCAACTAATTTAGTTGGTCAGTTATGTGATGATTATTCAATGATATACTTATGGTCATTATGACTATTTATTTATTTCTTCAAAGATGTGGTTTCTTTGTACTGATTGCTATCTACTCTCTCTTTTGCATTCCCAAGCCAATGGGTTCCTATTATTAATATTTTTTATGTTCTAACAACATTTAATATTCTTAAATGCGTTCAATACATTATTATGGCCTGCTCAATAGTGTCAAATAGATTGGATAGAGTTAACAGTGGTCCCTTGTTGTGTTCAGTTTTCATCATCATCATCATCATTATATTCTTCTTCTTTTAATTATTAATATTATTTATAAATTAGAAGTTGAGATTGAACAGTTTGTGAGAGAGATGATATATTGCCATTTCCTACACTGGATGGAGTTGAGAAGGTACAGTTTAGGCAAGGTATTCCCTGTTATTGATGTTTGAGGACAGTGTTACAAAGTTCATTTGATCCAAAAAGAAGAATCTTGGGCAAGAAAAGTAAAATCTCCACTGGCTTTTTCTACCATAGATTTAAGAGTTTGGTCCTTATCCTCCACTGGATTATTTTCAGTAAAATCTTTTTTCATGATCTTGTCCAAGCCCTCTAATCCAATTCTGTTCCTTTCGACTAATTTTGTTTGGAAATCAAAAGCCCTATCAAAGATCAAGGCCTTTGTGTGGTTAGTGGTGCATAAGAAGGTTAATACCAATGATATGCTACAAGTGAGAAGACCTTACAAATCTCTTAGTCCTCATTGGTGCATTTTATGCTAAGAGAGTGGAAAATCAATTGATCATCCCCAACATTGCCCAATAATGTTGGGGCTTTGGCATAATTTCTTCAGTGTAGCTAATTTGGATTGGGTTCCACCAAGGAGTATTGGAGATATGATGATTATTTCGTTTAGAGGCTTGGGGAATTCAATTAGAGGCAAGATGCTTTGGCATGTTGCATGTTTCACTGTATTATAGGTTGTGTGGTAAGAGAGTAATGCTAGGATTTTTGAGGAAAAGTGTAGAACAGAAGGGATGTTATGAGATCTTATTCATTTCTACTCACTTTTAGAGGAATTCTCCTTTATGTTATTCTATTTAGTTGGCTTTCGGTTTGTAATTAGAAAGGGGTAGATAACTTTTGAGAGAGTTTGGTTTGATTTTTGAGAGATTTTGTACATGCTTTTATCAGTATTTCTCCTTGTACAGTGGAGGGTATACTCTTACTTTGATCAGGTTTTGTACCTTGTGGGAAGGACCTCTTATCCTTCTCTTCAACTTTATTATTTCAATATGTATATTTTTTTTTTCCTTTTTTGTTTTGTTTTGTTTTTTTAGGTTTTTTTCTTTGTTTTGCATCAGTCCTGAAAATTATTTTCATGGTATTAGAGGGGGTTTTTCAGCAATTGGAATTTATTTGAAATGTAAAGGAGGTAATGGTAGTGATTTACAATTGGTTGCTTCCAACTATATGCTAGTGTTGTCAACCAATTGCTGTTTTCATCTGTTTTTGTGCTGGGAGTGATGGAAGAGAGAGAGAGAGAGAGGGCTGTGGAGAGAGTGAGAGGGAGTAAGGGAGGAGATCTAGCGGAGCTGTTCGCGAGCGATGGTGAGACAAATTTCAGTGGCTTGGAAGCTCGTACCAGTCGATGGAGGAGAAGCTTCGAGGTGGAGTCGAAGACGTTCGAAATCGAGGTTGAGAGGAAAAAAGGCAAAACACAAGTCTTCATTGAGGAAAGGAAGAGAGGGGTTTCCTCGTGGATCAAAATGGGGCCGGAGAGCCTAGGGTTTGTTGTGGAAGGGTTAGCCTTGTGTATTAAGGATACTTAAACAGGCAGATGGGTTAGAAACTGGAGGGAGAGAGGGAGGATCTTCTCACTGGTGCGGGATGAGAATAAGGGAGGAAGCTTCATCCGTCTGGGTGTAGAGGATCTGGAGAAAAAAAGGTATAATATTTTTATCCCCAAAGGAAATGGAGGGAAAGGGGGCTGGACTGCGATGTTGGATATTCTCAAGGCGCTGGTTGATACCACGGAGAGGAAGGACGGTCAGAAGAAGGAGAAGACGCTGATGGCACCATGTGTGGGAAATAGCTATGCGGAAGTGGTGAAGGGTCAGAAACGCAATGGTAGGTCAGTGGTTAGGGTAGAAGTAAGCCACAAGAACCTTGGCCAAAACCTAAAAAGGCTGGATCAGTGCATTGTTGGAGTGTGGGATCCAAAGACAGTAAAGGGGAAGAATTTAAGGAGTTGGGGGAACCAAATGGCCCGAGCGTGGGGGCTGAGGGGCAACTTAGGTTTGGCTAAGTTGGAAAGGGGTAAGGTGTTGTTAGAGTTCGAGAAGAGTGCTGAAGCCGAAAAAGCCGTCAATATGGGAGGGATTTTGGTAGGGAAGACGCTGCTGCGACTGGAGAAGTGGAACCCTAGGACGGGATGTCTGTTAGAAGGAGAGGAGAAGAGTGAAGCCTGGGTGAGAATAGTGGGGCTTCCCGTCTCGCTGTGGGATCGGGATGTCTTTAGAATAGTTGGAGAGAAATGCGGGGGGTTTTTAGCGACGGATTCGCAGACGGAGAGGCTGGAAGAGTTGCAGTGGGCAAGAATTCTGGTGAAATTATCCGGCGAGGAGCTTCCTAGCACGTTAGAAATTGGGGTTGAGGGGGTGTGCTACTCGCTTGTCCTATGGTGGGAGGTCAGGCCGGTAATGAAAGTGCTGCCTGCAGAAAAGAGGAGAAAGAAGAACGGTGACGCTGCAGGTGGGGTTAAGGGTGATGTCGCTACACGCGCGGGTAAGCGCGTGGAGGAAGTGGTGGAAGGCGCGAGGCTCGAGACTCACTTGCAGGCTGCTGATGGGACAAGGGAGCAGATAGGTGGGTCGGGTTCCCTTTGGGCTTGGTCCCAAGGCCCAAAAGGGTCAGGTCTGGGGGACCAAGAAGGAGTGCTTGGGAGGCTTGGGCTTTCTGGGCCTTTTCAGGGCCTTGACTTGGGTGGTAGGCCCGACGGGTCTGAATCGCCTAAGGCTGGGCCGAGTTCCAGTGGCCGTCGTCATCAGAAGGGCCTTCGTTTTTAGAGGGTATTAGGCCATTGGAGTCCGTTAAGGCGGGTGGGCTATCTGGGAGGGAAGAGTGTCTTGATCCAGTTGGAGTGGCCTTGCCTCTTGTGTGGGCTGGCCCAAGTCAACTGAAGGAGTCAGATGCTGAAGGCTTCTCGTTCTGGGATTATGATGGCAGGCGAAGGCAAGAGGAAATGGAGCCCTGTCCAGCGGAAAAGTCAAGGACCGACTGCGCCCTAATTGAAGAAGCGTCGAGGTACGGGTGTGTTCCTATCCCTTGTGACTTAATGGCATCTGCGCCCTCTCCTTCTTCTATTCTCTTTTTTGGTCGAACCCCGTTGGGGGATTTTTGCGACATTTCTGGGGATGATAGGGTAACCTATTTGAAAGAAACTCCCTTACGTATGCTTCCCCCCTTGGGTCCCTCAGAAGAGGAAAATGCTTACCGATGGGATTTGAGGGAGGGCCCAAGCGCAAGCAAGGTGAGCAGTGGTAAGGAGTTGAGTCTAGCCATGCCATGTGATGGAAAGGGATGGGAGGAGGAAAATTGGGAGGAAAGTGAGTTGGCCAAATTTAGCAAGTTCTTGGGATTTTCTACAGAAGGTATGGAGAAAGAAATTTTGGAGTTTCTGGTTAAAATCCGTAAGAGAAAGGAAAAGGTCCATAGTAAAAACCTTTTAGAAAAATCCAAGTTTGAAAGGGAATTGAAAAGGTTGGAATGCTCCATTAACTACGAGGGGGGAAAGAAGCAAAAGAGTGGGATGTTAGCAGGAGGGTGTCAGATTATGGTAGTAAAATGAAGCTTAGAATCTTGAGCAGGAATGTTCGGGGAGCTAACGATAGCTCAAAAAGAAAGGTAATCAAGGCTTTGATAAGGAGTCAAAGAGTGGATTTGTTCTGTCTCCAGGAGACCAAGATCCAAGCAATGACAGAGGGGCTGGTGCGAAGCTTAGGCACTGGCAGGTTTCTTAATTGGGGTACTCTGGATGCCCAGGGGACCGCGGGAGGGATTCTGATCTGCTGGGATAAGAAGACCTTGGAATTAATGGAAATGGAAGTGGGGAGCTTCTCAATTTCTTGTAGGATGAGGAATGTGGAAGACGGACTAGTCTGGATGTTTACTGGGTTTATGGGCCATTTTCTAAAGAGGACAGGGAGTGGATGTGGGAGGAAATAGGAGCAATCCGAGGCATTTGGGAGGACCCATGGTGCATAGGGGGTGACTTCAATGTCACCCTGTCAATGAGGGAAAGAAGTAATCAGGGGAGATTAACGAGTGCAATGAGGAGGTTTGCTCAAGTGGTGGATGATTTAGAACTCATTGATCTTCCTCTACAAGGAGGGATGCTTACTTGGAGTGGGGGGAGGAATAATAAGGCGTGGGCCAGATTGGATAGATTCCTAGTGACCCAGAGTTGGCTTGACCACTTCAATGAGATTGTGCAATGTAGGCTGCCCAGACCGATATCAGATCACTTTCCTATTGTGCTGAAGGGGGGAGGGTTGAGGAGAGGTCCGTCCCCGTTTAGGTTTGAAAATATGTGGCTTAAAGCTGACGGATTCACGGATCTTCTGAGGGGTTGGTGGTAAGGAATTGAGGTTAGAGGGAGGGCCAGTGTCAGACTAGCCACTAAAATGAAGGTGCTGAAGCATAAGATTAAAGTGTGGAATAGAGAGTGTTTGGTAGGCTGGAAATTAATAAGAACTTAGCCCTGCAACAAGTGGAATTTTGGGACGGGGTGGAAAGGGAAAGGAGCTTGTCTACAGATGAAACTGAACTGAAAAAAGAAGCTAAGGACTCTTTTAAAAAATGGGTCTTACTGGAGGAGACATACTGGAGACAATTGTCAAGGGAATTGTGGCTTAAGGAGGGAGATAGAAACACTGGATTCTTCCATAAGATGGCTAATGCTCATCGAAGGAACAATTCTATGGATAGAATAAAAGTTAATGGAGTTTGGATGACGGAGGAGCAGGAGATGAGGGAGGGAATAGCGAGTGCTTTTCAGCAGGTGCTTTTGAAGAACCTGGCTGGAGGGCGGATATTGAGGGGGTGCACTTTAAATGTCTTAGTTCTAGTGAAGCTGATTCTCTGGAGGTGCAATTTACTGAAGAGGAAATTTACGCAGCCTTAATGAGTATGAATGGGGATAAAGCTCCGGGCCCGGATGGGTTTACAATTGCTTTTTGGCAATCAAGCTGGGAGTTAGTGAAGGAGGAGATTATGGAACTGTTTAGAGAATTCTATGTCCAGTGTTCTTTTGCCAACAACCTTAACTCCACCTTTATAGTCCTCATTCCTAAGAAAGGAAGGGCTGAAGATTTGGGTGATTTCAGGCGAATCAGCTTGTTAGGGAGCTTGTACAAGCTGTTGGCTAAGGTGTTGGCGAATAGGTTAAAGAAAGTGTTAGATAAGGTGGTGTCTGGGGACCAAAACGCCTTTGTGAGGGGCAAACAGATCTTGGATGCGTCTCTTATTGCCAATGAGGTGATCGATTTTTGGCAAAAGAGAAACGAGAAAGGGCTGATCTGTAAATTGGACATTGAGAAAGCCTATGACAGCATTAATTGGAACTTTCTCATGAAAATTCTGGTCAAAATGGGTTTTGGGTCACGGTGGGTGGAGTGGATTTGGTGGTGCATCTCAACCGCCAAATTTTCAGTCATGATCAATGGGGTGCCGGCTAGTTTCTTTTCAAATTCTAAGGGGCTAAGACAAGGAGATCCCCTTTCCCCGTATCTTTTTGTGTTGGGAATGGAAGTTCTTAGTATTCTAATTAGAAGGGCGGTTGAAGGGGGCTTCGTATTAGGCTGCAGAATGCGGGGGAGAGGGGAAGAGGAGATGATAGTTTCCCACCTACTCTTTGCTGATGACACGATCATTTTTGTGAAGCTAGCAAAGAGCAAGTGTCCGCTCTAAGCTGGATTTTGGCTTGGTTTGAGGCGGCTTCCGGTCTTAGAATTAATCTTGATAAAAGTGTCATAATTCCAGTTGGTGAGGTGGAAGACATTGAGGAGCTGGCTGTGGAACTTGTCTGTAAAGTGGGAGTGCTGCCCACTGTTTATTTAGGGCTGCCTCTTGGAGCTCATCACAAAGCTGCCTCCATTTGGGATGGGGTGGAAGAGAGAATGAGAAAGAGATTAGCTCAGTGGAAAAAACAGTATATTTCAAAAGGAGGGCGTATCACCTTAATCAAATGCACTATGGCCAGCCTTCCTATCTACAATATGTCCCTTTTTCGTATGCCGAAAAGTGTTGTAAAGAGGCTTGAAAAACTACAAAGGGACTTTCTTTGGGAGGGGGCAGCTTGGAGAGGAAGGTCCATTTAATTAAGTGGGAGGTGGTGTGCACTAGAAGGGAGAAGGGTGGCCTTGGCATTCGGAAGATTGACTCCCTGAACAAAGCTTTGTTGGGCAAATGGGTTTGGAGATTTGCAGTTGAAAAGGATAATCTTTGGAGGTTAATGATTGGGGTGAAATATGGTCAGGAAGAGCTTGGGTGGAGAACCAAAGAAGCCCGGGGTACTTATGGAGTGGGGGTTTGGAAGGAGATTATGAAGGAAGCCAAGTGGTGTTGGGAAAATACAAAGTTTAAGGTATGGAAAGGGACTAGAGTGAAATTCTGGTCTGATCAGTGGTGTGGGAATGAGAGGCTGTCCCATTCTTTCCCCTACTGCATGAGATGGCGTCAACAGGAATGCAACGGTTAATGAGATGTGGATCATAGCAGTGGTTCAGGAGGTTGGAATCTTAGATTCCATAGAGACTTTAATGATTGGGAGCTGGACTTGATTAGAGGATTGCTTATTATGCTCAGGGACTTCAAACTATCTTCAGAAGAGGACGTGGTGCTTTGGAAAGGGGGGGGGGGGGGGGGGGGGGGGGCATGGGAGGTACGGGGTGAAGGATGCCTACAACAAGCTGGTTGTTATCAATGCTTGCGACTTTCCGTATAGAGGCGTTTGGGTGGATAAGGTCCCAACCAAAGTGGCGTTTTTGCTTGGGAAGCCGCGTGGGGGAAGATTCTTACCTTGGATAGGCTTCAAAAACGGGGATGACAATTTCCTAACCGATGTTTTTTGTGTGGTTGTGAAGAGGAGAGTGTAAATCACATTCTTTTGCATTGTATAGTGGTAAGGGCCTTATGGGAAATTATTTTTGCCCTAGTGGGGTTCAGTGGGTGTTCCCAGAGTTGGTGAAGGAGGCGTTATTCACTTGGAAGGGCCCCTTTGTGGGGAAAAAGAGGAAAAAAATTTGGAATTCTATACCGTTGTGTATTTTTTGGACGGTATGGAAAGAAAGAAATAGGTTAGCTTTCAAGGGAGGGGTGTTAAATATATAGAAACTCAAAAATTCTTTTGTTTGTACCTTGTGGAGTTGGGCTAGGGTGTATATTGGAGAGGAGTCCTCTTCACTCTTAGGTTTTTTGGAGTGGCTAGCGGCCACTTAGGGAGGGTAAGGGTGCTTGTTTTTTTGTGCTCTCGTTTTGAGGCAGATTGTATACGTCCTGTATGCTTGGTGGCCTTTGCCCTTTAATATATTCATGATATTTATCAAAAAAAATTATTTCAATATGTATATTGTTTCTGATAAAAAAAAGGAGAATCCTGGGCTCTTGCAGTTGGAGATTTTCCAACAGGTAAAAGAAATTAAAACAGTCAGTCAAGATCTTTGCAGGGATGAAGAAGAGAGGGAGAGGCTGGGTAGGAGGATTTGAGGCAGGAAGAAGCAAGTGAAAAGAGCTTTCTTAAATTATCTTTCATTGAAAATTGGTGAACCCTGAAACCCAGGTTGAAAGCTGGCAATAGTGAGCAATATGGCATTTTGTGATAAGATAGGCAGGGTCTAAGGATATCTAAGCCTTTTCTTTGTTTTGTTTCTTGCGGTACCCTTTAGATGTATATTGGAGAAGGTTTCTCTACCTCTAATTTTGATTGGATTTTATAAATTTGGGAAGATTTTACATCCTTCACTTGTACTTTTAATCCATTTTAAGAATGCATTTGTTTCTGATTAAAAAAAAATATCTAATCCTTTTTGAGTTGGCGTATTTTGTGAAGATTGAAGTTATGAGGGTGTAGTACTTGATCATGAAAGGGTACAAGATGGAGTTAACAGTTTAAGGTTAGAAATCATCCCAAATCTTCCGATATATGTTTAGTTAGAAAATTTTCATCTTCAAGGAGAGAAAAATATTAGCTTTTGCAAATCAAAGGTGCAAAATATAAATCCTCTCTTTTAAGAGTTTAAATCCTATCACAGAATTAAATTTTAGCTCTATTAGTAATCCTACTTAGGACATGTACCACTATCATAAAGAGAAAAGAGAGAAGGTCAACCCATTTCCTAAGACCCTTAGAAGTCCCAGTCCATGATCTAGCTTTCATATTAATCAAAATCGTGTAGACTCATTAGGGTAGCCTAGTTGGTCAGGGCGAATATTGGGGAGTCTGGTCCTAGTAAGTGGCATATGGTCCTGGGTTTGAATCTTACCACCGATGATATCCTGAATTTACCTGGTGTTGGTTGTTGGGAGGTGGTCAACACCCCGAGGTTTGGGTCCCCATGGAGAGTCCTAAGGGTTTGGCTATGAAAGGTTCATTGGTTATAAAAAAATAAAAAAATAAAATAAAAAAAATAAAAATTGTATAGATTAATGACCCACACCCAACCATGTAGATATTGTTCTTTTTAAGCCCAAAGGGGCTCTCATGGTTTTAAAATGCGTCTACATGGTTAAAAAGAGTCCATATATATGTAGCATTAGGAACTTTCTCCACAATAGATATTGTTCACTTTGAGCCCAAAGGGGCTCTCATGACTTTAAAATGCATCTATATGGTTAAGAGGAGTCCACACATATGTAGTGCTAGAAACTTTTTCCCCTATCTGATGTGGGACATAAAAAACACCCCCTCATGTAGACACAATGTTTTCGTTGTGTCTCGCGGGATTGCGAGGTCAAACAAACAAACACCCCCTATGGGGTCAAACAATCCCCTACACCGGGGTCGGGGATCGACTTTGATATCATTTTGTAACAACCCACACCCAATTGTATAGTTATTGTTTGCTTTGATCGACAAAATGCATGCTCTCATTGGCATACACCACCTGTACGTATGCCCTTTTCTCTATGATATTGTCAAGGAAGTCCTAATCCGCATGATCACATTTCTTCTCTGAGTCTACCTTGTCTAGTTTTTCTAGTTCTTGGTTAGGTTTTGATTTTATGAAGAGTAGTTTGTTCTTTATATCCCATTACAATTCAAAGAAAAGAATTGTTTATTTATGATATGTTAAACAAAAATTTAATCTCTCCTTTTTCAATGAGGAGAGATGTAAGAATATTTTTCTTTTGTTTCTGATTGGCAATCCTATGTAGAAGTCTACAATTATATTCTCTTTCTTAATCCATTTTACTTTAGATGTTCACCGTAGGGTCAATTCCTCTTGTTCCAAAATAGCCTCAAACTCAAGTTTCTTGTTCTTCCTTGTGGATTTGGTTCACCCTCAGGATTGTGCACCAAGGCTTTATTTTCACGGTGATTACTATTTTTTTTTCCTTTAAAAGGAATAAATGAAAGATAAGAATAGGCTCCCAACATAAAAGGCCTCTCTAAATTTTGCAAACGTAAGCAAAGGTGAGTAGAAAGAAACTCTAGAGGGCAGAAGGTCTCCAAAAAAAGCTTGATTGAGTAGGCTCCCTTTTTGTCCAGTTATCAACTTCATGACTAGCCGTCCAATAGTTAATGCAAAGATAGAAAGAGCCACAATACAATGCAATCACATTATATCTTGATGGAGCTATCCTTTCTTGTGACACTGAGGACATGGTGTTCATTGAATCCTTTTCCATCAAACAATTAACGACAATAAACGTGGTTGCATCTATCATGTCTTTTTGTAAGGTTGAAATGTCCACCTTTATTCCAGACCCAACCTAGCAGGTTTTGATGGTTATCTGAAGAGACCTCCTAGTACCCATCTGCCTTGGTTAACCAAAAGCACTAATCAAAATTGAGTTCAAGGCAATGTATAGGGGAGCTCACTCACTCATGAATTATGATGTCAATGACTCTCCCAAGAGACAAATTGATCTTCCATCCAACAAAGTAATACTAATGAGAGTAACCAGGTAACTCCTTGGTGATAGCCACCCAAAGAGAAGTAAATAGATATTACCTACAAGACGTCAACTTGTGGCCTCCTAGCTTTCAAGATCCTGGTATTCCTTTCAAGCCAAATCAGCCAGAGGGTAGCTAAAACTTATGGAAAGCCTTCTATTTTCAATCTCTAAGTTTCCCTTAATGACCTTGAGTTTCCTAATCTATGACATTCCTAACCCATATACGAAAATCCTTCCACTGGACCCTTAAGTCCTGATGCAGGAGCATGATCTCTTATTCTCAGAGTCAAATTCTAGGTATTAAGCTGCATATTCTCAACTCTAAACAGCACAACCCCCATTTTTTTGGATTAGATTCTACATATAGGCCGTGGAAGTAAAATTGAGTGTGCAGGCCTCCATCATCTGTCTGAATACATTTGAAATTTTGTTTTTCCTTTTGGGTCTCCCTGAAATGTGTTTATGTGGTGCAAAATGTTTTATATGCTTAGCCTGTGAAATTCAGAGTAGCTGTTATTGTTCTATATTTTTTTAATAAGCATTATGCCATATGATGTACTCATCTATCAATCTGGATCATGCATGAAGTGCATGATAATGCATGCCTTCTTATCAATTGATGTTTTATTCCTAATATCAGCTGTCTTAGAAATTTATTATCATTTTCTCCTTGCTTTTCTGGTAATAACGCTGATGGGTTTATTTATGTTTTAGCAGACTATAGATACGAGGATTAAACTTGCTTATGCCCTTGCAAGGCAATGGTTTGGAGTATTTATCAGTCCTGAGGCACCAAATGATGGTAAGCATGTAGAAATATTCATGGTATTGCTTGATTAGGTTTTGAATTATTGTTGATCATTAGTTTCATCTGTATTGAAGAGACAGTGGCTTCTCATATGGTTGCTTATTGCTTATTGCTTATTGGCAGAGTGGTTGTTGGATGGTCTTGCTGGTTTTCTGACTGATTCATTTGTTAAGCGATTTCTGGGAAATAATGAGGCACGCTACCGGAGATACAAGGTTTGCTTTCTTATGGGGGCTTTCACATTTGGTTTACCTTATATAAGTTGTCTTTTGATTGACTTATATAACATTAGTGAATTTAATCACATCACCAAGTGCAATTTTGGATGTAGCTTAAACAAACCTTTCCCGCTTATTCTGTTTGTGGTGCTCTGCTTAGAGCAACTCCTTAAACAGGATGGATGGTTTAGAGGCCAGTCTAAGCCCATCACTAGGAGTTGCATAGGCTGCTGACAGCCCTACCCCTACCCTATCTGTGGTTTGAGGTTTGCTCAAACCAAGCTCCTGGTTAGATTGAGTTTGTTTGGATATTCTTGTTGAATAGGTACCTGTTTGCATATCTTGTGTAGTTCATATTTTTTGAAATCTTTTTATGGCAATGGTCACCAATGAAACATACCTTAGTGACTATCTAAGAATAAAAGCTACGTTGGTGAATGCCCAATAGAAGGAACCAAACACAACTTAAGAAACTTCTTACAAAAAATAAGTTGTCCGTATGTATTAAAAAAAAAAAAAAAAACTATAGTGATATGAATGAGGAGCATTTGAAACCATCTAATCCATTGCTATATGGAATTGAAAAACTTGTTTCCTAGGAGACCCAAGAAAGAATGCTTTCTATTTTGTATTTGTGTCCTTTGTGAGGAAAATAGTCAGACGAGCTAGTCTATTGCTAAATGGACTTGAAAAACTTGTTTTAATCTAGGAGATCTAAGAAAGCTTTCTATTCTACATTTGTGGGGAAAGTAGTCAATGATGTGCCGTTGAAGCCTAGCTCAAGTAGTAATGGGTTGGGATGGGATGAGAAATGGGGGTGGTTGAGGGTTCGATTCATGTGTAATAGGACAGAAGTAAAAAGGTTGAGTATGGAGTGGCAAGACAAAATGCTGTTGTATTGGGCTTAAGAATGAGGAGGTGGTCGAGAAAAGTGAAGAAGGCCAAAAAGGCCTTATTTTGCCAATTAAGGCCTAAGATAATAGGGTAGGCTTTGTGCAGGTCTGGGTAGTGAGAGCCATTAAGCCAAAAAGTAGTGGCCTTAATATTTTAAATGGAGCTAGCCCAGTGGATGATTTGTAGCAGATGTGGGCCTCTTTTGTAACAAGAGAGCCCTTTATCCATTCTTTAGAGTTGGATCTTATGAGCCCTGGTGGAAGGGTTTGGAAAGGTTCAAAGAATTGGTTAAAAATTGTTGGGAGGGTTGCAATGTTAGGGGTTTGTACAATTTCATCCTAGCAATCAAGCTAAAAGCCTTGAAATATAATCTTAAAATTTGGAATAGAGAGGTATTTGGGAATGTCACTACCGACAAAATTGCAGCTCTAAATTAGATTGGTTTCTAGGATGCCTAGGAAAGGGAAGAAGTTCTTGTAACTAAGGAAAATGAGGGTAAGAGGGAGGTAGTGGAGGAGTTTAGAAAGTAGGCGACAGTGGAAGAGGTATCCTAGAGGCAAAAATCAAGAGAATTATGACTAAAAGAAGGAAATAAAAACACGAGGATTTTTTGTAAAATGACCAATGCTCGTAGAAAAAGGAATTATTTGGCTAAAAGTAGGGTAAATAGAGAAACATTATTTGAGGATGTAGACATTAAGGGTGACAAATGCATTCCATAGGATTCTTTCCAAGTTGGGGGAGTGAAGACTGAATATTAGCAGAATAATTTTTGAAACTTTGTGTAGAGAGAATTAGGATCCTTGGAGACACTGTTTTGAGGAGAAGGTTTTATTAGCCTTTTTCAATTTATGTTGGGATAAAGCCCCTAGGCCGAATAACTTCTCCATAACCTTGGTAGTTTTGTTGGGATTTTGTGAAAAGTGAGGTGAGTTGATAAGTTTTGTTTGTTTGTGTTTTTCCCTTTCTTCTTTTGCAAATTTCTATGATCTAAGAGGCCATTTTGATAGTCTTTGTCTAAACAAAGTGGGGTGCAGAAGATTTGTAAGATTTCGGCCAATCAATTTGGCGGTGGTGAAAAAAATGGTTTTGGATTTTTAGTATGCGTTTGTGGAGGGGAGACAAATTTTGGATGTGGTCCCCATAACTAATGAAGTCATCAACTTAAGGTTGAAAAACACTGTCAATGGGGTCACATGTAAATTAGACATTTAGAAGGCATATGATCATGCCAACTTAGGGCTTTTTGTTAGTGATCTTGGAAAAAAAAAGAATTGGTCCTAGATGGATGAGATGGATTAAGTGGTGTAACTCTATGACTCACTTGTCCATATTGGTTAATGAGACTCTAACATGCTTTTTCCTAAGTTTAAGAGGCTTGAGACATAGTGACACTTTGTTCCCATATTGCTTTATCATGGCCATGGAGTCCCTCTCTCACATTCTGAAAAAAGTTAAGAAAGGGGGTTTCATAGAAGGGTTCTTAGTTAGTGGAAGAGGAGATGAGGGATTGAAAGTATCCCATATGTTATTTGCTAATGACACTCTTATTCTCTACGATGCTACTAAGGAGCATATGGAACATTTGAACTAAACGTTCACATAATTTAGGGCAATCTTAAGTTAAAAAATGAATCTGAAAAAAGGTGAGTTGATCCTTGTTAGGATAGTTGCTAACTTGGAGGAACTACCTAGGGTGCTACAATGTAGGTAGGTCCATTCAGTGTGTCATGGGTTTGGGATGTGATAGATGAAAAATTTTAGAAGCAACTATCTATGTGGAAGAAACAATACCCTATCAAAAAGAGGAAGAATAGCTCTAATAAAAAGAGCATATGGTTGAATTCAAGGAATGACATTTTTTTAGTTAAATTTCTTTATCCTCTTTATCAAATTTAAGAATGGAGACATTCCCTTCCAGTATTGATTGGAATTATTGGATACTGTCACTTGAGAAACTATTCAACGAAGGATATTGACTTTGGATCAACTCAAAAGGAGGGGTTAGAGGATTTTGAACAAATGCTATCTTTGCAAAGGAGAAGAACAAACCGTTGATCACATCCTTCTTCACCGTTAGAATGTAGTCATCCTATTACAATTGATTTATGCTTTATTTGGAATAGATTGGGTGATACATTCCTCAATTGACATGGATCCTTTTTTGGAATGAAGAAGAAAACTTGGAGAGTTGCTTCTTTGTGCTTATTTTAAATCATATGGAGGGAGAGAAATATGAGATCATTTGATAATTTTGAAAAAGTGGATCAAACAATCAAATAATTATATATAACATTTTGGAGTGGGTTAGAGTGTACACAGGAGATAGTTGTTTCTCCATGATGGACTTTGTCAACTGGTTAAACTCTAAGCAAAGCTAGAGATTCATTTTGGCTTTTAGCATCCTTGTATTTATAGTGTATGCCTTTGTATACCCTTTTGTTAGGCAATGTTGATATAATTGATCTTTGCCTATCAAAAAATTAAAAAAAGAAAAAATATATCAAAAAAAAAAAAAATCATATGTGGGATAGAATTGCCATCCTAGCATTGACTAGGGCTTTGATTGGCTCTATACTCTTTGGCTTTTTTTTTGGCTTTTTTTTTTTTTAATTTTTTTTTGGGATTAGAGGTACTAAACAGGCTTTGTGCTTTCACTATTGAATATGCTTTAAGTGGATTCCCCTCTAGCTGCTTAAGATAACTTGAGCTTCAATGAGTTGACTTTCTATTTAAAATCGGATTGGTTGGACTTCTCAGATGTGGAAATTATAGCTCTTCTTTAAGGCCTTCATGAATGCCTCCAATTTGTCCAAAATTACCATTATAGAAATCATTGTTAAGATAGAATTTTTCCACCATTTTCAGGTGGGTTTGTAGTAGAGCATGTGGATCTTGGAGATATGCCTACAGTTTGAAGGATGTAAAGGACTTTTATTAATCCTTAGTGCATAGTTTCTTAGATGTTTAATGTTGCTGATATGGAAGTGGGTTTCTTGGCTAAGAGAGGAGTGATAACATCAGAGAAGGAACTGATGTAGGACAACCCTAGGATGGTTGCCTACACTCAAAGTAGGTGGGCTAGGGTTTTGATTTTAGAGTATAAGGAGAGGAACAAGGAATAAAGTTTATGGTAGAAAAAAAATAAAATAAAAATAGAGAGAGAAGAAATGATGAAGAAAAAATGAGAACCTTAGAGTCTCACTAAGACCTTCTAGGAGTCTCACCTAGAAGAAAATCAATGGAATCTCACCATTGAGGATTGCAACACTTGCAATGAAGAAAAACATAATATTATTAATATCAATCAATTCATTTCTTTGATTTACATCAATTAGCCTATTTATAGGTTTCTCTAAGCAATCCAAGGTCTTTTAGGATTCTAATAACCTATTATGAATCTAATCCTAATTATAACATCCAAAGTCTACTAGGACTCTAATAACCTATTATGACTCAAATTCTAATTATATTATGATTTAATTAGCTAATCCTAATTTGACTCCAACAAATAGTAATCCTAATTCAATTCTAATTAATATTAATCATACTTAAAGTTTACTTAGGTCTTCCCATCTTCCTTGAATAGTCTTTAAAAGGCTTTCCGCCATTAGGTTCATTGGCTATTCCTCCTTCCCTCATCCTTTTTGATGCTTTTTAATAAGAAAAAGAATATTATCAGAGGAAGAGAAACAGTACAAGGGGACTGAAACCATGTGAGGTAGGCATGCAACTTGGGTTGAACTAGGACAACTTGGGTAGTTGAAAAGCAAGCAATGAACACTAAGAAACAAAAGGAAAGAATAAAATGGAACTATGGTTGCTAAGAAGGCTTTAAACCATCCCCATTTCATAAACAATGTCTAAGAAAGACAGCTTCCTAACACCTTAGGAATTCCTTGAGCAAAGAAATAGGGATTCAAGGAAATAATGTTTCAGAACCTGATCCCGACACTCCAAAATTTCTTTGATGTGCTCTGTTTAGAGGCAAGAATAAGCACAAAGGGGCATTCTCTCCATCCTCCTCTTGCCCATGAACTTATTATGCCGGTAATGAGCATGTTCTTGACTAAGAAAGGCCAAACCCAAGCAACTCCAAAGATGGCAAACAATGGAGATCATAAGCTATGTGCACAATCACAATGAGTAAGAGTATGGGTTAGCCAATTTGTCCTTTTGTTTGCACAAGCAACACAGACAACACAAGGATACTACCTCTTCTCATAAATTGCAGACAATAAGAATCTTCACCTACACAACTTTCTAAATAAAGAAACTGACTTTAGAATGAGCATTTTAATTCACACCTTGCTGGAATAGTTTGATGCTAAGACTAATACTTGTTAACATCTTTAATAATTTGACAAAAATAGAATATGCTGTTATTAATTTGCATTGATATTGGTGATATTGATACTTAGAGGGTTGAATCCTTAGGGTTTGTTGGAAACTGTTCTTAAAAACAGTTTTTTTGTTCTTTATAGCAAAAAACCATGTTCTAACTTGGAAAACATGTTTGACAATTTTTTTGATAGAAATATTTTTTTTGAGAATTTGTTATGAAAATTGACTGTTTTTTAGAACAAATTTGAGGTGTTTTCAGCTGTTATTTATAGAGTATTCTTAGTAACACTTGAAACTATTGAGAATACTTTAGGAACTTTTGCATTATACATAAATGCATACTACTCTCATGAAGAATAAGTTGGGAAAACAGTTTTTCATATTGGAGTACCCAAATAGAATTTTGTTCTTGAAAATAATCAAGAACTGTTCACAAAAATTGTTTTTTGAGAACTGTTTTCACAGATGTTGCCAAACAAGTTCTTTAGTTTTGGATTCAAATGGTGTGAGGATTGATGTGCATGATGCCATCTTATTTATTTATTTATTTTTATCTTTGTTTTTTAAAATGGTAATAGCCACAAAATTCTCTCCTTGGCCTGTCACCCATGAATATTGAAAATACCTGAATAACTATGAAAATAGAACTGCCCCGTGTTTGTGTGTGTGCCCAATCTTTTTCTGTGATGTGCTTTTCAATGTTGATCTATTTGCCTATATAAAATAAAAAAGAAAAGAAAAGAAAAGAAAAGAATGGTAAATACACTATGAAAGTAGAATTGAGTTATAACTTTACATAATAAGCCGAAAAGTCTAGTAGAATTTGATTTACTCATTTTAACAATTTTAAATTATAACATTCTTATTTTACCTGTGGCATCTTATTTTACCTGGAATTCTGGATGTTTCCTAGTATTTTAGTTCTGCACTTCGGAGCTTGCTTTTTAAGTTCTATTTACTTTCACTGTAATCCATTCAGAAGTTACTATCCTTTGTCTTCTCTTGCAAATGCTGATAATAAGAGTTGAATTTTCATGTATTTAAAGCAAATTCATGCAATTTTACGTCTTCAAAGTGCAGGCAAATTGTGCTGTTTGCAAAGCAGATGATAGTGGCGCAACTGCTTTGAGCTCTTCTGCTTCTTGTAAGGATTTATATGGAACCCAGTGCATTGGCTTATATGGAAAAATAAGATCATGGAAGTCTGTAAGTTTTTTCTGTACTTAGTAATTGTTTTTGGTTAGTTTCTTATTGTATTCCTTTTTTGATTGTTTGTTGTGTTCTCTAAAAGGTTGCAATCCTTCAAATGTTGGAAAAACAGATGGGCCCCGAGTCCTTCCGTAAGGTAAAGGTCTTAGCAATTTATTTATTATTTCTATATTTATCACTATGCTGATGGGTGAGGAATGAAGGTATTTTTTGTTTGGTCTCTGTTTGCACTGGTTTTCTTCTGTTGTGTACTGTTTAATTAATTTCTTGAACCTTTTACAAAAGACCTAAGGGGCTTTGCACTTTATCAAGTAGTATAGTTTGAGTTGTTTCCTTGCTGTAGATTCATAGATTGGTTGATTTGAAATTCTTGGCTAAAATGGTTCCACCGCTTTGGATTTCTATGTTGGGAACTTTGTGTCTTTAATGAGCTTATTCTCTTCGTTTTCTCTGTCAGCCTGCAAGTTGTGGCCTGTTATTTAGGTTTTTTTTTTCCCTATCTTTTTTCTTAGATGACATCTTTCTGTTCTTCAGGTTTTTCTATTCCCTTTTTCCATTCTTTGAATTTTTTTATTAAAAATTTTTGTTGAGAGCTCTTTGTTGTGAAGTATGCCACAGACATCAAATCGCAGGTTGTGTTTCCTTAATTAGTACTTGTTCATCCTGTGGAATACTGATTTGCATTTGTTATGGTTTTATCATGTTTGATGAACAGATTTTGCAGACTATAGTTTTTCGGGCTCAAGATACAACTCGTTCTTTGAGAACTCTTAGTACGAAGGAGGTGATTACTCTTTACTGTAGTATGATGTTATTTGTGTGTGTGTGTTTTGTCATTTCAACTTTTTTTAATAAAAATTGTCTTATTTTCTTTATCATCGATTAGTTTTATTCTCATTTTAAATTGTCTGCTACATTGATATATTCTGAAGTTGCTTTTCATATTTAATTGTATGTACCATGTGGGTATTTTGTGATGAATAAAATAACTGAACGACCTTTCAACAACCATTTTAGTGTACGGATAGCTCTTTGGTATGTTTAGGTTCAGAGAATATGTTCCCAAGAGCATATTTGGTTTGCTGGCATTTATGCTTGGGAACAAAAATCTTATCTCAGGAAATGCATCCCTCTGAATGAATATGGAATTTCTGTTCCTAATTAAAGGTAAAAAATGATATGATGTTTATATTCTAATATTTGGTTATTATCAGGCATTGGGAGTTATGTTGACCTTCATTTCTAGTTTAGTATTTAGTTGCCAGAAATTATATGGGAGTTTAAGCAAATCTTAGAATTAACCCTTCAAATTATATTTATAAAAAATTCAGATTTATTTGTAAATAAATAAATAAGGAGATGAAAATGAGTTTTCCTCTTTGCCTTCTCTCTCTCTACCCCCCCGGTTGAATGCCCTGGATTACTTAGTACTGGTTGTGCCAGGTGTGGTTAGTACCTCAAGGTTCGGGTCCACTTGTTTGATCTATTCTAATTCCAGGAAATTACCTTCTCTAAGAGCAAGATCACATTACCAAGCCCCACTGACTTAGAATAAGCTGGCAGTATAACTGCTTCATGATGTTTTGGAATGTCCTGAGAAGTGACAACATATGATTAGTCAATTCCTTCTTTCTTCTCACATATAAGATGCTCTGTGTGTGTGCTTGGGATGGTTTGCAGTGGGAATTTTTTTTTTGATCAATAAGCAGAAAAATGTATTGCAAAGAGGCGCTAAAATAGCAATCCACAAAAATACAGTATAGAGAAACTCACCCCCTTACAAAAGGACTCAAACAACAAGGAAAAAACAAAAAACCTTCTCCCTCATTGCAAACACACCCAATCTATAAAATCTATTAAGGTTGAAGGACTTTCTTTTATTCACAATTTGGTTTCCGACCAAAGTAAATACACAAAAGAAGCTTCAGCCTTTGAATGGACAACACACAATCCTCAAAAGCAATTGTATTCCTAGTTCCAAATGACCCAAACCAAGCATAACGGTCCCACTTGCCACGCCACCTTCCTCTTCTTACCCACAAAAGAGCCCCTCCATCCTAAAAGGGTTTCCTTTACCGAAAAAGGGAAAACCCAAGATACTCCAAAGAAAGAAAGGAACAACATCCACACTTCCCTTGTCTTTTCACAATGAAGGAGGAGGTGGTCGATCGACTCCTCACTTGTTTGGCACAGAAAGCATCTATTTGCCAATGCACAACCCCTCTTTTGCAAATGGTCCAAGGTTAGAACTCTTCCCCACGAAGCCTCCCACGCAAAGAAGCTTAATTTGGGCTGCACACAAGAGTTCCAAATAATCTTTGAAGGGAAAAAAGTAAGAGACACCGGCTGCAAAGCTCTATACAAAAATTTTACCGAAAAAATCCCATCCTTTGAGTCTATCCACCTCACCCTATCCTCCTCATCCACCCTAACCTTCTTCCCATCCAAGCAACAAAGCAACCTTCCTACTTCTTCCAACTCCCAATCATTGAAAGGTCTATTGAAATGAGGAGTCTTCCCCCCCTTTCCCCCTCGGCTGTCCAAACTTCATTTACCCACGCCTCTTTGGAAGTTGCTAGAGCAAATAATGAAAGGAAAACCTCGCACAAAGGGGTGGTTCCACACCACTTGTCTTTCCAAAACCTCACCTTCTTACCATCACCCACCACAAAGCCAAAAGAAGGGGTTACTAGCTGTCCCATCTTACTTATTGCTTTCCACAACCTAACTCCATAGGCCTCTCTAGCCTCACAAGATCTCCACACTCCTCTTTCCTCCCCGTATTTCCTACTAATCACTTGATTCCAAAGGGCCTTTCTTTCATTTGCAAAGTGTCAAGCCCACTTGCCAAGGAGAGCCCTATTGAAAGTCCCAAGACTCTTGACCCCCAACCCGCCTTTTCTTTTGTCTACACACACAATCGGCCACCTTACTAAGTGCGGTTTTTGCTTAAGAGCCCCACTACCCCATAGAAAATCCCTTTGAATCTGCTTCAATCTCATTCTAACCACCTTAGGCAGCTGGAAAATAGACATAAAATAGATCGGCAAATTGGACAAGGTACTTCGAATTAAGGTAACCCTCCCCCTTTTTGAGATGTACTGACGTTTCCACATAGTCAATCTCTTTCGGAACCTTTCTTTTATTCTATCCCAAGCGGCAACGGATTTAAAAGGAGCACCCAACGACATTCCTAAATAGGTGGAGGGCAATTTTCCCACCTTATAACCGAACTCATCAGCCAACTCTTCCACATCTCAACTCTACCAACCGGAATCAGTTCATTTTTTTCCATATTCGCTTTTAACCTTGAGATTGCCTCAAACCACATTAACAACCAGCACAAATACGCCAACTGCTCCTCCTTTGCCTCACAAAAAATCAACGTGTCATTAGCAAACAACAAATGAGAGACCTAAACCCCTTCTTCCCTAAATCGAACAAGGAGACAAAAAACCTCCTAAAACTGCTCTCTTCAGCATACAACTAAAAGCCTCCATCACAACTACGAATAAGTAAGGCGAAAGGGGGGTCTCCTTGTCTTAAACCCCTTGAGCTCTAGAAAAATCCAGTAGGGCTTCCATTTACCATAACTGAAAACCAACAGTGGATAAACACAACTTTATCCATCTACACCACCTTTTCTCAAACCCCATCTTCTCCAACACCGCTAAAAGAAATGACCAGTCCACGTGATCATAGGCTTTCTCAATGTCTAATTTGCAGAGAATCGGCCCTCTATTGCTTTTCAAAATGGAGTTTATTGCTTCATTAGCAATCAACACTGCATCCATAATCTGCTGCCCCTCCACAAAAGCATTTTGAGATGTTGAGATCACCTTAGCTAATACTCCCTTTATTCTGTTAGCCAACACCTTAGCTAATCACTTGCACAACCCTCTAACCAAGCTAATTGACCTAAAATCCTTCAAGTCCTCAGCCCCCCCTTTCTTAGGAATCAACACTAGAAAGGTTGCATTCAGATTTCTGACAAAACTCGGTGTCTCATGGAACTATCTGAAGAAGTTCAGTACCTCCTCTTTTACAAAATCCCAAGAAAACTGCCAAAATGCCATTGAGAAACCATTAGGGCCTGACGCTTTTTCTCCATAAAAACTTGACAGCGGATCATAAACCTCCTCCTCCAAGAAAGGCTTCTCCAGCCCCTCCACATCCAAGTCTTCCAGCCTCTCAAAATTCAAACCATCTATACTGGGCTTCCAATCACCTGGATCTGCCAACAGACCTTGGAAAGCTCTACTCACCTCCTCTCTGATTTCACTTTCCTCGGTGAACCACCTCCCATTCCCATTTACTCTAGTCATCTGATTCCTTCTTCTATGAGCATTAGCCATTTGATGAAAAAACCTTGTGTTTCTATCCCCCTCTTTCAGCGAAATTTACCTAGACTTCTGTCTCCATGACACTTCTTCTAAAAGAACCCACTTTTTATATATCTCTCTTACCTCCTTCCTAGCTTCTTCTTCTTCCAAAGACAAAAAATTTCCACCGTGCTCGCCTTCCAACCTAACCAAGAAGGTCTTCCTTTCCACAAAGACCTTCAACGTCCTTACCATATTGTTCTCTATATAAGCAACTAAGATTTGAAAGTTTCTCCTTCTGACAACTACAACTATCTGTGGTTGGAGTATTGAGGGATCATTAGTGATGCCACCTTCCTTGGGCTTAGTTAGATATGGAAGGTACACAGGCGAAGCTACTAAATAGTTAATCAATCAAGAGTCAGTCGACTTAATATGATGTGATTCAGATATTTCTTCAGGTGGAGAGGAAGTTCTATTACCTATGCTTCAATAAAGGTTGGCCTCTATGCTATGCTTTGTTGACCTTGGAACTATATTCTTCTTTGTTGATGGAATGTGAAGGCTTTCTTTCCAGGGCCAGTCTGCCTGATCTAGAATCTTTCATTTGATTATTCGCTTATCAAGTCAAGAGAATAAGAATACTAGTATACTGTTCAAGAATTACCCACAGAATGGTACGAGGGCAATGAAAGACCTGGCCTTGGATAGGAAGTATCCCTACCCAAGATCTAATTCCACACTCGATTTTCCGGTTCTTTGTCATAGTCCTGTGAGGATGTGGAACGCCAATGATTAGAGTGGTTAACTGGGCTCTCTTCAAAGGATTTCTCCTTTGATTAACTGTGGCAACACCTTTAATAGGGACAAACCCCAATCATAGCACTCTAAGGTTCAGCAGGGAACTTTTGAAGCTTCCTTCCAGCTTTCCACCTCTATGGATGCTTTCTAACGGAAGGTGAAAAGCGTTCAGTGCATTGTAGTCCAGGAGTTGCAACATCAGAAGCCAATGCTTTTTCTAAGAGAGAAGCACTAACCCTAGAGAAGTATGTTACAAACTCCTTCCCTCCTCTTTTGTTTATGTTTTATTTTCCTGGGCTCATTTTTTAGGAAATAGGTGCATGTGTGTATGTGTGTTTTAATTTTTTAATTTTTCTTATTTTTAAGTACATCTCTTTTCTGTTTTCTTCTGCATTTTGAGGAACCGTCTTTTCGAGCTTTCCTTCTGTAAAGTCTTATTTTTCCATCAAACAAGCGGAAAAATAAAGAAAAGAAAAAAGGCACCTAAATAAAAAAGAGAGAGAAGAAATGCTAGTACTTATTGCTGCTTCCTGTCATTTCTTTTTGTTTGCTATCATGAAGAGGGCTGAAAATTCTGTCTTTTGGTCCATTTCATATAATCGTTGTTAGCTGCATCCTAATATATGGGCTATAACAAACAAATTAGAAAACTCTGCATTCTTGCATATATCATGTGTCTATGGGTTGTGCCCCTTTTTGTTGTTAGGTGCTTATATTTGTGGAACCTACCCTGTGCTATTGTCCAGCCTCCTTTGTTCTTCATTTACTCATATTCCTAGCTCTTATGCCAGTGATTTCTGTTGTACAACCAATTTACCTAAGAGCTTAAAACTGTTCGGATTTGGGTCCACGAAATATATTATGTTCTTACAACCCCCTCACGTGCAGCCTTGTACTCGTTGTGGGAGTTATAGATGGTAATGGCTTGAGAAAAATCATATTTTCCTTTTGTAATCACACATAGTTAGACAGATGAATAACAAAGGGAGGACTTGAATTCAGAACCTCTAGTTAATAAGAGTTTTGACACCATATTAGAGAACCAATTTACATAAGGGCTTAAGTTGTTAGGATTTGGGCTCATAATGTATTGTGCTCTAACAATTTCATTTGGTATAGTATTATCTATGTTCATGTTAATATATCATTGTTATGAATTCCATGATCACTAGGATTCCTTTTTTGGTGTAATTTGAATACATGATGATTTTATTCTTGTGTTTGAAGAATATGTTTATTTTATTCACTTATTTACCTTAATTAATCCTATAAATGTGCAGTTCCGACATTTTGCCAATAAGGTTGGAAATCTTGAGCGCCCATTTCTTAAAGAATTTTTTCCTCGCTGGGTAGGATCTTGTGGGTGTCCTGTACTAAGGTCTGATTTATGTGACCTAGAAATTGTCTTTTCTTTTTCTTCATGGGGGAATATTTACTGATATAATCTATTCAAATGTTGTCCTTTTTGGGCCTTAATTTTTAAGGGCGGGTTTATCCTATAACAAGCGAAAAAATTTGGTTGAACTGGCGGTATTACGGGGATGCACTGCCGCACCAGATACAAATACAATGGTTCTTAATGGCAATATTGATTCTGAAAATCGAGAAGTTGATATTGGATGGCCAGGAATGATGAGCATCAGGGTTCATGAGCTTGATGGTATGTATGACCATCCAATTTTGCCAATGGCTGGAGAAACTTGGCAACTTCTTGAAATTCAGTGCCATTCAAAACTTGCTGCTAGACGCTTCCAGAAGCCTAAAAAGGGGTCAAAACCTGATGGCTCCGATGATAATGGTGATGTACCTGCTGTGGATATGCGCTCCAAGTATGTCATTACCTCTTTGGGCTTTTGTCACATTTTCTAGTTGAAAGATAACACAGTCAATTTTTCTGAGTGTTAATATGTTCCTTTTGCAGCACTGAATCCCCTTTGTTATGGCTTAGGGTAGACCCTGAACTGGAGTATCTTGCTGAAATTCATTTTAATCAACCTGCACAGATGTGGGTAAGAATGAATTTAGTTGGGAACTATTGTGGTTTCATGGAAATGCATGTTATTCATTTTTCAATTTCATTATAATTTTTTTTGTGTTATATATTACTCCTTTGTATTTATTTTTGTGATGATATTGTCAGGTTTTGCTATTTTAACAGATAGCACTAGCACTTAAAGTCATAATTTGGACAATGTATGTTTAGTTCTAACTTTATGCGGCAGGTTGCAAAGTTTAATGGTACATTTTTCCAACTGCAGTTGAGAACCTAACTCATCCCATCCCAACCCCTTGCCAGACGCAGGCCTCAAGGGCTAAACTGTCATACCTACCAAAGTTTATATGCTAATGATCCCTCTCCACTTCAATAGTATGGACTACACTGAATATTTTTTTGACCCTGCATTCACTACTATTGGTAACTTCATCAAGAATTTCTGTTCTCCGCTTACATATTCTATTATGGTGAAACCAAGGGGTTGAGAACTTATGAAAGAAACTGCCTGTAGCATAGTAAATCCAATTGCATGAAAACCATCATCTGAAGGTGAAGTAAAAAATGCAAACCTATGCAACAAAGATAAATAGATCCTTTTATCTACAACGAAATTATACTTCTGGTGTACTTGGGGTTGGGCTGCCTTCTTTGGCATTTCTTTTATGTAATGATCTTTACCTATAAAAAATGTATTTGCTGTCAATATGAATGTGAATTTTGATTAAAAAAATACTATGGCAGAAAATAAAAAAATTCAATTAGTTCATTAATGAATTATAAAAATATAAATAAAAAAGAGGGAAAAAAAATTGAGTTGGATTAAGTTGATTGGCCCATAGAGATAATGTACATAGATAAGAAAGTGTGGATTCAGAAATAAATAATGAAAAAAGTAGAAAAAGATATGGGTTCTGTTCAATCATCTATTCAATCAATATAAATAGAATATGTAATATCATACTCAAAATTGAGAATGTGTTTGTTAGGAAAGATTTTTGTCTCAGAGGATGTTAGAACAAAAACCTGCTTGTTCTACTGGTAGTCATCTTTCATCTCCTAGCTGTCTGAGGTAAGTTGTGTTCTGCCATTGGATGAGCCTTGACCCACCCTGTACAGATTAAAATTAGATTACCTATAGCAGATTTCATTAACTACTTTTGTGTTCGGCCATTGGATGAGCCTTGGCCCAGCCTTTACAGGTTAAAATTAGATTACCTATAGCAGAGTTCATTAACTACTTTTGTGTTCTGCCATTGGATGAGCCTTGGCCCAGCCTCTACTGATTAAAATTAGATTGACTATAGCAGATTTCATTAACTACTTGTCTCATTCGAATTTTAAAATTTAAATAGGTGTATTCTTTTTTCAAACTTGAGCAAATAATACAAAAGAGATAAAAGGTTTCTTAAAGCTCTGAAACTTTGAGATGTGTTCTATTATATTTATAAATGAAGCATGGCAAAAATAGACAGTTAAAAATGGAACTCCTTTGGATTCTTTATTTTATATTTTATTAATATTAACCAGTTTTATATTTTATTAATATTAACCAGTTCTATTTCTATATTCTGGCATATACCATAGATGCTTCAGGTACCTTTAACATGGATTGATGTATTATAATGTTTAGGGATTCAGGGTATATTTGATTGTTGCACTCGCAATAATATATGATGCTTGCTAAAATGTAGGATTTGCACCAATTCCTTTTATATGTTTTTTTTAATTCACACTGTGCCATTATATTGGATTCTGTTGAATCTATTGTTTTATATAATTCACTTCATTCTATCAAATTTGAAAGTTTTGTTAATGATGTTGATAAAATTGGAATTCTTAATCAGATTAATCAATTAGAGAGGGACAAGGATGTTGTTGCTCAGGCACAAGCAATTGCAACACTGGAGGCATTGCCTCAGCTTTCATTTTCTGTTGTTAATGCTCTGAATAATTTCCTCAGCGATTCGAAGGTTTTAATACTTTCAGAGGTTCAATTTCTTTCCATGCATTGGTGTTTAGTGAAATGCAATTTTAAAATTTCTTCTATGTTTTCAAGGCCTTTTGGAGAGTCCGAATTGAGGCAGCATTTGCATTGGCTAATACAGCATCCGAGGTATTATAATCGCTCACCTTTTCATTAAGTTAATCACACATTTTACTTTTTGAACTTACAGTATTTTCCTTATGCGCTAATGAACTCATTGACTGGAACATGGAAGAGTAATTTGTAGATGTTAGGGTGCTCTCTCTCTCTCTCTCTCACACACACACACACACACACACATACACACACATCTGTACGTATTTTGATCCATAATATTTGTTTGTTCATCTCTTTTATGAAATTCAAAATGATAATTAATGCATTGTCATGCTACCTTCCACCAAAAAGGAGGAAAAAATAAATACAAAAACATCTTCAGTTTCGTTTACTTTGTATGGTTGCTTGGTTCAAAATGCTTTATCTGTTGTTTACTTCTGGGATTTGTACTAGTCCTCGATCTTGATGTGTGGGTCATGATGGCATTGTTTGGCAGGAAACTGATTGGGCTGGTTTACTACATCTGGTTAAATTTTATAAAAGTCGGAGATTCGATGCAAACATTGGACTCCCCAAGTGAGTTTCCCAGCTTCTAATAATTTGAATTCTGTGAGTTTATTGTAAAGTAGTATTTACAAGATTCAGTTCTATGCTGTTCTTTCCTTGCCAGGCCAAATGACTTTCATGACTTTCCTGAGTATTTTGTTCTTGAGGTAATGCAATGAGGTAGGATATGTAATAAGTCAGAATTGATCTAGTTTCTATGTTCAATTTTTCCTGTAATGTCTTAGATTGTTTTGTAGATTGAGTTTAAATTCTTTGTTTTGTTTTATTTTTGGTTACAAAGACATTATTTGGGTTACTGGTAGTTTAAACTGTAGATGCTTCTGAATGCAGGTTGCACTTAGTGTAGACAATATCTGGCGAAGACCTGCAAAGCCCAAAATAAATGGGTTATTGCCCAAGTTGTTCTCAGGCAAGCCTGAGATGAACATGATCACAGATGTATTAGGGTTGACTCCATGAGGTCCTGCCCTGCTTGAATTTTCTGCAGTTAGAATATGCTTAGGTGCCTCTTGCCCAATCTTAATCCAATTGCACTGTTATTACCTACATGATTGGACTCCTATAATTAGCTACTAATTAATTTAGAAACTCTTGGGCATACTTTGTGAGAATAGTTTAGTACCCAATACAGGCTCCAAACATGGTCATTTCTTTTCAGGGGTTTGGTAGAAGCCCCAGAAGGAGGGCTCTGTGGGGAGGGTTATTTTGGAAGCCTTATGTGGTATTTGGTAAAAAAGAAATGCAGGGTCTTTGAGGATATTAGAAAACCAACAATTAAATTGTTTAGGGGCTGATTTTTGTACTTTTTGGGGTGTCTTGGGTGCTTTCTTCATCAGTTAAAGATACTTTGCTGGATTGGCATGGTTCTTTTGTAGGCAAAAAGAGAAAAAAGGTTTGGAAAAGCAAGCCATTTGTGTTTGTTTTGGATGGTGTAGAAGGCCAGGAACAACATTGCTTTTTGTAATGATGTTTTTTCTATTCAAAAGCTGAAAAGGGAATTTGTTTTTTGTGGCCTGAATCTAAGTTGTTTGTAGCTTTAGTAGGTTTTTTTTGAATGGTTGGGTACTTGTTGAGATTGTTGAGGTTCTTTTTGTACTCTTTTGGTTGAGCCTTGGTGGGGAAGGGAGGTTTATTTTCTTGTACACCTTGGGCCATTCTTTTGGCAGCTCTTTTTCTTTAATTTAATTATTTATTTATCAAAAAAAAATTGTTTGGGAAAATTTTTGCTTTCTCACTTCTCTTTGGATGTCAGTACACTAAGTAAATTGTTTAAGGTCTTTGGAAGCCTTTCAAGAGGGAAGATTCTTTCGCAGGTGGTTGTATTATCCTTGATATGGTTTATAAGGTTAGAGAGGAATGCAGGGATTTTCAAGGACATATGAGATCCATGGATGCCATTTGGGATTTGATTTACATTTTTCTCTTCCCTTTGGGCCTCAAATCACCAAACCTTTTTGTAGATGTTTCTTTGTTTCTTTTAATGTTGAATTGGAAAAGTGCTTGCTTCTCAAACAGTTTGAGGAAGAAAGTTGTGACTGGTTGGTCTCCTCCTCTAGTAGGTTCGGTAAAGTTAAAACTTTGATAGACGTTTCTTGGTAGTACCTTGATCAAATGGGTATTTATATTTGCTAAAGATCAACTCTTCCATTTGATTTGCCTAGAATGAGTTCATAATGTGAAATTTGAATGAGAATGAGGATGAGAAAGGGATATTAATGGCCTGTTTGGCAACATTTTCGAAAACATTTTTTAAAAAATATTTTTTGAGAGTAGTTCTCAATTGTTTTCAGAAACAAAATTCGGTTTGGGAATTTCAATAAGATAAACAATTTTCTCGGCTTATTCTTCATGGAGGAACTGTGCATTTATATGCAGTATAAAAGTTCCCAAAGTATTCTCCAAAATTTCAATTGTTTCTTAGAATACTTTACAAATATACCTGAAAAGACTGTAGATTTGTTTTAAAAAACTATCTATTTTTAAGATTAATTCTCAAAAAACTGTTTTCTGTTAAAAATTTACCAAGCTTTTTTCTAAGTTAGAAAATTTACCAATCTTTGGGATTCTATTTTTTTCCTTGCTTCTCTTTGGGCTTTTTGTTCCAAGGTTTTTAAGGGAACCCTCCTTATTGTGTTACAACTTGATTGGTTAGCGGCGTGTAATTCCGATGGGTTGGTTTAGCCTTGAGAAGTTGTTTGTTATTACAGTGTATTTTCTTGTTTTCGGTTTCTTGTAGACTAGTTTTCTTTGGTGGGAGGATTCCTCATCCTTCTCTTGTACTTCTTTTTTCTATTAATATATTCCTTTGTCGTTTCCTATCAAAAAAAAAAAAAAATTGTTTTCAAGAAGAGTTTCCAAACATAGCCTAAACAACCCATTCTCGTATTCAAAAAAATATCCAATGCATATTGGGATCATTTTGGTTGGTTTTTTGGATCCATTTGGACATGTTATGCCACTATAGGTGCCGTGAAGGTTCCGTGTTGGTCAAAACTGAATGATCCTGTGGCTGGTGTGCACATGAAGGATCCTTTGTTTGGAACACAGGTTTCAAAGCTAAAAAGGAAACCCATTGGGTTTTTATGTTTCTAAACCCATTTTGAGGGCAGTTTTAAGAGGGGCTTATTAGTGGCTTCAGGGCTAGTGGTAGGGGAAGAGGTGACTGATTTTCTTTCACAGATGATGCCATGCTATTTTGTGAGGCTTGTGCAGAGCAGCTGAGATATATTAGGTGGGTTCTGACTTGCTTTGAGCTAGTGTCAGAATTGAAAATTAATTTATCTGAGTGGTGGTATGTGAAAGGGGTGGAAAGATTAACTTTGTTGCTTGGTTCTAAGTTGGCAACTTTCCTTCTACATATCTAGGGCTGCCTTTGGGCCGCTTCCTTTAAATCCTTCTCAGGATGGGTCTAGTGGAGGAGCCTTTTAAGAAGAGGCTGGCTTCTTGGAAGAGTCAATATTTGCCAAGGGAGGTAGATTAACACATTAAAAGTATGCCTTTGAGCTTGCCTTCTGTTTTTCGTTTTTCCATGTCACTGATGGTCATTCTGTGGGCGGTCATAAGCAGATTGGAGAAGATTTAGTCTAACTACTTTCAGGGGAATCAAGCAGAGGGGAGAAAGCTCTTCATATTGTGAGGTGGTTAACCGTGTGTTTGGGTAAAAAGGATGCAGATTTGGAAATTGAAAGGCTCTCTACTTTAAATTGGGTATTGGTTGCTGATTTATTGTGGAGATTTGCGAATGAGATAGATAAAATGTGGAGGAGGATCATTAGGGGCATGTTTGGGGAGTTAGATGGGGGTTGGAGTGCTCAGGAGGCAAATGGGGCTTTTGGGCTGGGTCTATGGAAAGCCATTAGAAGGTGATGGCAGGAGTTGAAGAACAAGGGTTCTATCTTGATGGATTGTGGATTTAGAACAAGGTTTTGATTGGATACATGGATAGGGAGTGCTCCCCTAGAGGAAGCTTTTCTACCTCTTAATAGTATTGCAGTGGCCAAGAATGCAAGAGTGGCAGATGTATGGGTAGTGGATTCGATAAAGGTCATTAGAACCACTGTTTTTGTAGGCCATTTCAAGATTGAGAGCTAGAGATGATGGGTTGTTTTATGGAGGGATGGCACCTCTTGCAAGATTCGTATTCTTCCTAGCCTCTTGGATAAAAACTTGATCTGTGATCGGCCTGCTTAAGATCTGCGGCCAACCTCCCCTTTGCTAGTAGGAAATATAGGCAAGAGGTTGCTCAAACCCATGTTTTTTGCTTGAAAAGGGCTGACATTCATTCCATGGGAGTGCTAGGGATGGTAGTGGGCAAGATGGTTTGAGGGGAGTCAAGGAGGGACATTTTTTATTAAGTCTTGTTACAATTTTTTGTACACTGCAAGAGTGAATGCCTTTCTTGAAAAAGAGGTGTGGGGCTCTAATGCACCCAAGAAGAGTCATCAAATAACATTTTTATTTATTGTGAGAAAACTAGGTTGGTATGGGATCTGTTATTCATGATCCTTAGGTTTCAGTGGGCTTTTACTAGGAAAGTTAAAGATCTCCTTCTAAGTGGCAGGTGAAAAGCTTAGAGAAAAAGAAGGAAAAAGGTGTGAAGATTGGCTCTGATTTGCTTGTTTTGGTGCTTGTGGAAAGAGAGGAATGGGAGTTTGTTTAAAGATGATTATCTACCATATCAGAGATTGAAAGAGTTCTTTATCGAGCCATTGAGAGTGGTCTAAAGCTCCTACAGGGTTGGAGTCTTGCTCTTTGTTGGAATTTTTTGATGTTATCAGCTAGGACTATTCTGTTACTTCTTTGTTTGCTCTATTCTTAGCAAGAAGCTTTTTGTATACTTCCTATATCCAGCGCTATGTTTGCCTATATTAAAAAAGGAAAAAAAAAAAAAAACTATGTTGAATTCCATGATTTAATCATCACATACTCATAGAGGGAGTGAGGGTGGTGAATTAACTTTGCATTTGCAAGGATTTCTAGGGAGGAATAAGTGAATACTTAAATAACTATTTGTGGAAAGCAGAAGAAAAAACATTTGATCACATCTTCCTTCACTGTATTCCTTTACTGCATATGCTCAAAAGTAGTCATCTTGTGGAAAGTCATTTATGCTTTATTTGGAATAGATTGAGTGATGCATTCCTCATTGAGAGATGCCATTTTGACCTGACATGGATTTTTGTTGGGAAGAAGAGCATGAACTCTTGAAGCGTAGGTTATTTGTGCTTATTTAGGACCATATGGGGGGAGAAAAATAAGAGCGCTTTGATAATTCTGAAAAAGTGGATCAAGAAATCAAACAATCCTTTTATAACTTTTTTGAGTTGGTTAGAGTGTACATAGGAGACAACTCTTTCTTCATAATGGACATTGTTGAGTGAGACTAAGCTTTAAGTAAGGCGAGGGTGTCATTTTTTGTGTATCCCTTTATCTTGTTTTGGCCTTTTGGCATCCTTGTATCTACTGCATATGCCTTTGTGCACCTTTTTGTGAGGGCTGTTAATATAATTGATTTTTACTTGGTGTGAGCAAGCAAAGGAAACTGATGTTAAGCTAAAAAAGTAATTTTTGAGTTGCATAATAACTATGTCAATGTATGCACTTGCTCTCTTATATATTTCTAAGTTTCTTCCTACTTTTTTTTTTCTTTTTTCCTTTCACGATTAGTTTAAAAGAAATACTTCATTATTCTTATAGCATTTTTTAAAACCATTTTAGTTTTATTGTTTTTCTTTCAGGCCATTCCGCATGCAATAGCTATGGTTAGAGCCGCAGATAAGAAAAGCCCAAGAGAAGCTGTTGAGTTTGTTTTACAACTTCTGAAGGTAGTCATTTTCACTTTAGATTCCACTAGCCTAAACAATTTCCAAAACTCATGTTTCTTCTACTCATGATTATTTATTTATTTTTCACCTTTATTTTCCATTTAATAAAATAAATTCTAAATTTGGCAAAGCATTTAGTCTTTTAATTTACTTCTTGAAAATAAAAGAGAAGTCTTGTTGTGCCTTTTGTCATGGGCAAATAAATTCATTAAGAAATTGCCAAATTGGCAACAAACCCAAGTACATGCCTACATAACAACCTAAAATGAATAAAGAAAAACTAGAAGGAACTACAGACCCTTAAGATGCTTCAAACCCTAAATAAAATCCCAAGAGGAATTTTTCCTGTCCATGCTAGATATGACCATCCACACATATAGCAATTACAAGACAATCTCCTTCAGCTTTCGGTCTGAGGTTCTACCCCTTCAAACACTTATGCCATGTAGGTCAAGAAGTAGAATAGCTATTCCATGGGATTAGTTATTTCACTCTTTGGTATCTGTTCTATTTTAGAGCATAGCTATTCCTCAATTTTAAGGAGTAACTATCCCCTTTTAGAATTTAAGAAATATCTATTCATTAATTTTAAGGAATAGCTATTCCATCTATACATAGTTTTATGAGCTTTGGGATTCCTAAGAATTCTGGCCTTTTAGTTTTTTATTTTTATAATGTTTTATAGACCCGTTAAAGCCCGAATGTTAACTTTATTTTATTAAATTAATTTGATTAATTAAGATGTGTTTGATAGTAGTTACAAACTAAATTGTCCCACCAAGAAGTTGATAACGTTGGTAGTGATAATCTTTTTAAAATTTTATATCTTTAATTTATATAAAATTATAATGGACCATAAACCAGGTTTTGTTGGGTGTGCTTCACTAGACTTCTATTAAATGAATTCTTCTAAAAATCTCCTAATGATGATAAATTTCAAAGAAATGAAAAAAGAAACAAAACTGTATCAAGACTAAGTTTAATCCAGTGTCATAACCAAACACATGAATAGGAATAGGTATTCCTTTCCAACATATTTATTGTTAGAAATAGCTATTCCTATTCCTATTCCATCAGGAATAACCATTCTGTGTAACAAACATGCTCTTGTTCTTTCCATTAACAGCATGCCAGATATTGGGGGGAACTATTCTCAGCAGTTTCCTCCTGTTCTTTTTGTAGAACTTACATGCCAACTTGAAAAGTCCTCTTGGACCATTCACGATATCTTCAAATAGCACAAAACATCAAACATGGCTTCTAAGCCTCAGGATGGTGCAGTATTAGGTGGTTGAAACTTACCACATCCCTTCTGAACATGGGCCACCAGTTCTGGAGGATTATCTTTACTGTTCAACTGATCAGTGGTCAAAATCCTTCCCCAGGCCACCACCCAGACATAGAACACTTCCTTCAATAGGAGCCATTGAGCCCCAGACTCCTTTATTCAACATCACCATAATGAAGATTCAACTAAAATTTTTTTCAAGTTATCTTCAACCTTGTCATGTCTTCTCTTTTTATATTCACCTCCACTCTAATATGGCGTCAAATGTGCTTCTTCTTTCTCCTAGTCTTGGAAGTCCCTAATGAGCCTTTGTTTCTGGTACCTAGATCTCTAGATGGAGAATGCCTATTTTGTAGAAGCCATGGAGTACCATTTTCTCCTTATTCATCATTTGCTTGGTGATGATTTGACTAAAAGTTGTCTTTGTCATATTTAACCTTCTCTTATCTGCTCTCTCCTCAACCCATGTTACCTTAGCTTCTATATTTCCGGAAATTCTAAACAAATCTCGATATCTCACTTTCAGAGGGGTCTTGCTGCACTGCAAATGCTTCCAAGTCATTAATATCTGCACATTTCTGTGACCTCAGCTTCTTTGTTTCCAGAAATTCTAAACAAAAATCCTGAAATCTCGCTTTCAAAGGGGTTTTACTACAGCATCTTTTATGCCAAGACATTTTTTTTTTCTTTTTTCTTATAAAAAAATTTGTCTTGGCATAAAAGATGCTGTAGGAAAACCCCTTTGAAAGCGAGATTTCAGGATTTTATGCCAAGACATTGATCTCTGCTCATGTCCTATGTTACTGCATATGCACTGAGATCTTTGCCCACTGGTGCCTTCCCTTTCTAAAATCCTGACCTGAACCAAACCACAACTCCACTCCCCCTCCTTCCCTTTTCCTCCTTTCCTCCTCCTCCGCTTCCTCTTTACACAGCAACCTTGTTACATATTGTTCTTGATTTGTTACATGTGTGATCATGATGTTAAAATTCCTATCATGAATATTTTAAATTGAAGAATACAAAGTACAAAAGACTAATGATCTGATGCTCCACATCCAAAAACTGAAAACTCTCCTGTTGGAAGTATAAAGGAACAAATTCGGAAATGCTTCTTATTCTGCTGTGTTCCTGTGCTCTGGGTTTTTGTGATTGGGCAAACACAACACCTAGAGTGGCCTGGCTTGGGTGGCAAGGTATTGGACTGCAAATGGGGAGATTCCTGGTGCTATTCCTCGTGAAAAAAGGGAAAATAAAGTTTTCTTATAAAAAATGGTATTCTGCACTGAAAACTCAAGAGAATCTGCTGTTTTCCATCTATTTCACATGGTACCAATTACTATATATTTGTTTCTAAGGTCCATGTTACCATGAAATATACTAGTTGGATTTTTTTGTTATTTTGGACATCCATATGAGCATTTGAGGATGTCAACCTCCTGTTAATAACTAACTATGCATTTCTAGTGTAACTCTCTTGCTTATCCAATCAAAAAAAAAAAAAAAAAGTGTAACTCTCTTGCTTTTGGCATGTGAATGGGTGTTTATTTTTATTTTCTGCCACCATTCATTTATTTATTTTCTTTTGTTCCTATCCATTTATGTTCTCATTATCAGTGGCTCACGTGAATTTTTTTTTCTTTTTGGTTTTCATTTCTGCTTTTTGGAATTGCCCCACAGTATAACGATAATAATGGGAATCCTTACTCTGATGTATTCTGGCTTGCTGCACTAGTGCAGTCAGTTGGGGAACTTGAATTTGGGCAACAGGTATGAAAATATTATCTGTCTCATGGATTTTTATGACTACATGCTCCAATGTCTTGCTTATTGGGTGATGATTTCTCTCAATTATTACTTGCTCATTTGTTTCCCTGTTGTGCTGCCTCCTGTTTTAAATTCTATTGGCTGAATGTTTTATTTACTATGGTTGTCATGTTTGGGTTGTGCCTATTTTTATTAGGTGCTTTATTAGTGTACCTTTTTATATGCCTGTCAAAAAAGGCTGTCGTGTTTGGGTTGCATAAGTGCACCCTGTTATACAAGGCCACAATGGTAAGGCTGTCAGAAGAAGGATAGTTTGGCATACTCTAAAGACACCTTTGGTATACTGTTGGAGATTTTACAAAGATGCCATCTAAGCATGGACAAGCATTTGGATTTCTATCGGCAGTCATACAAAGATGCTCCTTAACCTTTTTCATGTTCATTGTCAATGAAGTTCAAGAAGGGAATGAAGAATAATTTGGATTTATAGTTGCTATTCTCATTCTGAGCGTAGACAAGCACCTCATCCAGACTCATGTGATCCATTACAATTAACATATCATCAATATTTTCGTTATAGGATATTTCTTTGGCCATGTGACGCAGCAAAAAGCAAGAGAGAAAAGAGGATAGAACACGTCTAACCCAAGGAAGTCTGGAATCCACCAGAGAAACTATCAAGAAGAGATTTCCATTGACTGAAAATTCAGAACAAAAGAAAAAAGACCCTTTTTTCCATCATTTTCCCTCCTATTTATCCCAATAACCCTTCAATGTCTTCACAACTTCCAACTCTTAGGAAATGAAAACTCTATCTACCACAAGTAACCAAGTACTACAAGTCTCAAGTTTCCTAGGTAATTTAAATATTATTTTAAAACTAGTTGACTTGGCTATTTTCTTTGGGACTAGTTGTCCTGTGTCACCATGCTGTATCTCCTAATAGAGTGACCTTGTTTCTGAAAGTGTGTTTGAATTATATTTTTCAAAATTCATGAAACAACTAAAATAATTGTTTCATTTTTAATATATAGAGCCCATTTGGAATAGTTTCCTATTTCATGCTTTAGTTGAAAGCTGAAGTCAAAGCCACGAATTTTAAAGGGTCATATTGGTGTTGTAAAAGTTTTATTAAACATGAAAGAACTTCTTACATAAGTTAAAATAGAACTTCTGCAAGAAACAACATTTTCCCAACTTTCATATTAAACTCTATTTTGAACCATAAGGTCTTTGAACAAAATTAGCCAAACAGGGTTCCTGCTTAGCTGTTATCATTCTGACACTTTAGGTTTTTATGTTTGATGATTATTTATATCTAATTGGAATTAATATTAGGACATACATTTAAAATTTGGATCTCCACAGGGTTCCTGCCGAGCTGTTATCATTCTGACACTTCAGGTTCAACTGTATAAGATGTAGGTTTGCATTGTGACCTGTATTGGGGAGCTTCCTTTCCATGTTGTGGCTATTGAACCAGAAAAAAAGAAAAAGAAAAAAAAAGGAATGGAACATGTAACATATGGAATAGGAACGTATTGAGAAGCAAAGGATGAGATAGTGAGCATTTTCCATGTTGTGTGTGCCACCACCTAACAGGAGGATTTGAAGAAAGCTGAACTTCACTAGGATTTGTTGGGGAAACCAGATAGTACCCACTGATTTTGACCAGGTTTGTGTTAAAATTCTTTTATAGACTGCCCTTGAGGTCTAGCTCAAGTGGGAAAAAGATGGGAAGGGTTTGTGGGAGGTTCTAGGTTCACATCTCAATGGGGACAAAAATTTACCTATCAAAAAAAAGAAAAAGAAAATTCTTTTATAGACTGATGGATTAACAGTCAAAACCAGTTGTTATCATAACAGCATTAGTATAAGCTCAGCTAACTCTCAAGATCACTTGTTATCATAACATCATTAGTATAAGCTCAGCCAACTCAAGAGATTCAACCCTTGATTTTTTATTTTTTATTATTTTATTGTAACTTTTAATGGTTCCTCTTTCTTGCCTTTGATTCCCTGATATCTTGAACTCTTATGAATCCACTCATCATTGGTACCTGGATATGAATAAGGGGGCATGGAGCACATATGGTGATGTATAAAAATGGTGAGGGAACCAACTAGAGTTAAATCAAAATACATTTGAGCATCACATGATGTTTGGTGGGTTCTTATGCAGGTCTTTTTTATGACTATACAATATATATACTATTTTAGAGTGCAATTCCTAAGCAACATGCATTTGTTGACTGGGGTTTACATATCACTATAACGATTCCTTTATCATGACCTGCTGGGTCTTATGCATGTGATCTACTATCAGGAAAAAATTACAATAGGTGGTGGTGGTGTGCAGAATTTTCTGCTGTAGACTGCCTTGCTGGATCTAAGCCTGCTCAAAATAAGATATTGGAACAGTCTGATAAACGCATTGAATTGAACTGCTGTTTGATCAAGATGTTTCTTCTTCTTCTTCTTCTTTTTTAAATAAATAATTCACATTTGTACATTAGGACCCATCTTAATATTATATTAGATCAAGAATTTAAGCTTGGGTTTCAGTTTTAGAATAAGTCAAAGAGGAAATGTTGCCATTTTCTGAAATTTGAGTTAAGTATTGTTGGAAAGGTTTAGAATTTTGGTTTTTGTCTAGTCTTAGGTTTACTCAAGGAGTTTTATTTATTTAAACACCAAAGGTTGTGCTTTCAAAATAACCAAGTATGTTCAAACTTCATGGTATCTATATTTTTCTGTTCTTTAACCATATGAAAGTTGGTATGTACACACAAGGTATATCTTTTTGCATCTTCTTATATCTTATTTTTGAGGCTTACCTTTTTTGGTTTTCCTTTAATCCTGTGGCAGAGTATTCTCTTTTTATCATCTCTTCTCAAGCGCATCGATCGGCTTTTGCAATTTGACAGGTGCATTCACTTGTTAAGAACTGGTTATGATGAATTTTATTAAACAATACTTGTAATTGATTGCATGTACCTGGAAATGGCATGTGTCAGGCTGATGCCAAGTTACAATGGGATATTGACAATCAGCTGCATCCGAACCTTGACACAGATTGGGTTGAAGCTTTCTGGATTTATCCCTCTTGTAAGTGTGTTTGTGGTCTTTCATATCCCTTTTCTAAAATTTATTTTCCAATGTTTTTGCTATTATTTCTTGTCCAATAATGGACTGTTCTTGGGCTTATTGTCATTCTTAAGTTGTGTTTGGTACTTGCGGCAGGATCGTGTCATTGAACTTGTTAAACCATTTCGGGACTTCCAGGCAATATGGCAAGTCCGAATTGAAGCAAGCAGAGCACTCCTAGGTCTAGAATTCCATTTCAAGGGCATTGATGCAGCATTATCCTTATTCATTAAATATGTAGAGGAAGAACCATCCATAAGAGGTTTTTAACTTACTTTTTAGGGGAGGAGCCTTCTCTTTTAGGGGAAGAACCTTCTTTTTTAGGGCTTTTATTTTTCATGCTGTCTTTATCACACAATATGCATGTGTATGATTTCACCAATTTGACAATCCTTGCAGGACAAGTAAAGCTCGGAGTGCATGCCATGCGGTTATGTCAGATAAAAGGTGGATCTGAATCTGACAATGACATAAAGAGTTCAACTCTTGTGGCATTGCTTCGTCTACTTGAAAGCCGTATAGCATTCAACAATGTCTTCCTTCGGCACCACTTGTTCTGCATTTTACGAATCCTTGCTGGAAGGTGCGCACAATTTATGTTTTCTATTAAGAGAAAAATAAAGATTAGCCGATAAATAATAGCTCTATTTTGTAAGGTAATCAATGTGGTGATGGTACATCTGCTTGCTTGAGCTTCTCTCATTATACAATGGCCGATTTTCAGTTACTGTGGTGATAGTTTATGCTATTCAATGAGCATGTTTTTTCATGAACATTCCTTCATCATGTGTTTATATGTACACCTTTATGAAGACTTGTTTGTTATTTGCTTTGGAACTCACTTATACCTATACACCAAAGGAAATTATACGTCAAAGGTGTCTCATATAGAACTAGTATATAACCCATTACTTCTATATGCAAAAGTACCTCACTATGTTCTAGTATATAATTCATATTTTTTTATAGTACTTTAGTATATAACTCATAATGGTTTTTATAATTCTGGTATGGTTTTTCTTAAAAAATAAAAATAATCTGTAGTGGATTCACCAGAAGATTTCTGAATCTAATTACAGATAGTCTTTATATGTTTCTATCTCAAAACTAAACTTCAGCGAATTTGGTCTTTACTGAACCTCAATAGAAATTAAAGGGGTATGATATCTATGGGTACCTTGAAAACTATGGGAAAACATATTTTTTGAGCTTGGCAATGGTGAAAGAAAACTAACCCATCCACAGTCTAGTTAATCTTACAAGTGACAAAACTTTTAGGTTTCAAATATTTAAGAAGGGAAGAGTTATTTGGTAGAGCTGTTTGGTTTGCTATGATTTAATGGAATTTATTGCCCATGTCAACTTGAAATGCCACAGAAGCATCTAAATCACTTTGGCATGAGCTTTTCATGGCACAAAATAATAATAATAATAATAATTAAAAAAAGAAAAAAAAATTGTTTTGTAGAAAACAATTGCTTTATATTTTACCATGCAACATAAAGTTTGGCAAGATGATTTTATGTTTATAGAGTTTCTGTTGGTATATATATATATAAGAACATGAGGATATTCAAACCTTAAATGAATGTACCTTTTCTTTAAATGGGTTGGGTTTGGGGTTTTGTGGGTGGCCGGGTGGGCAGTTAGAAATAAGATATGTCATTACATTGAACTTCATAAATATAATGAATGATGAGAGATCCTTCCAAGATTTACAAAAAAAAAAAAAACACACCTGATAAAAAAAGAAAAGTATGCCTATTCCTCCAAAAAAAAAGGTCATAAATTTTATAAAGGAAACAAAAATAATGTACAATCAAAGAGAACTACACATCTCAAGGGAGTAAAGGGTCTCTTGAAAGGATATCAAATGTCTAGCCCATTGCTTGACTAAATGACCTGTTTCTTGATTTGGAATGTGGAGAATACAATGAAGAAGATTTTAAGTCAGTCACAAGATCAAATAATTTTCTGGACCCACTCATCATACTTTATTAGACCTCTTTACCTCTTGGATACACACGAAATGAGAATAGCGGTGTCACCCTTCACTAATAAATCTGAAAATCTCAAAGCTTTGATGTTCTAGAAGAACAAGAATTTTTTTCCTCAATAGCCATATCCTCTCCTGCCTGTATCTTTAAAAACTTTTCTCCAATCACAAGTTGTCCTGGATTACCTAAGGAACATCCATCAAAATTGAACTTTATAGAGACTATAGGAGGTGGAAACCACTTAGGACAAATCTCACTGCTTAACATTTACGAATATAATTCCAATCCAGCATTAACAAGCTCAACTTGATATCTGCAGAGACATCTGAATCTAAGTCCATGAACATGCATATAAAATTGATGCTCATTGGAAATGCCTCTTGGTAAATGCCAATCTAAGAGTAACGCATCTAAAGGGAGCTTTGGTTGCCTTCTACATGGGCATGATTTAGATTTGTTTGGTAATGTGCAGTCACAACTAGGCATGCCCCCAATATATATTCACAAGTTTTGCTATAAGTTTGACGTCTGAATGACATTGCTGGTGCTATGCAAACATGGCATACCACTTCTCAAAAATATTTTAGAATGAGAGTACCAGAAAAAAGGAAAAAAAAAAAAAAGAAAGAAAAAACTAGGTTTAGTAAATTAAGGTTCTATCATCAGCTGTTGGTCCTTTCCTTCTGGTGCTTTCTAAATACTTCGGATGTGCTTGGCTACCCTCTTTTCAAGGTGCTTTATTAATATAATCACTTTTTCCAATCAAAAAATTCATCAGCTATATATATATTCGGTTGTGGGGCTTCAGTCTTCGTTGTCTATTGGAAGGAGTGGAGGCTTGTTGTTGGGACGCTGGTTTGCAGAGTTTTGGTAAAAGTTGGGAGGAAGGGGGCAGGAAGTTTCAGCTGGACCAGCATTCTAATGAGGTGGGTAGGTTCCTTTTGTGTTATGTTCTCAATCATGTGGGGAAGAGGATTTGTCTGGTTTTCCCTGAGGGTAAAGGGTTTGCAGGGGGGTGGGTCATTTTGGCTGAGAAGTTGCAATGAACTCCTACTTGAGCAGTAAGCGGGTAGGAAAAAGGCGCTTACTTTGACACCGGTTAGGAGAACAGTCAGAGGGCTGATTCAACTAGTACATCTTATGCCCTTCTTTCCAACATAGTTTGATTGAACAAAAAATCTTTGACAAGGCTAGCAGGAGATTCCATAGCAACTGGCACCCTTTCCTTTGTGGCAAAGAGCCTCCTCGTTGAAAGTGGATGCAGTTCTCTGGGCATCACTTCCTCTGTTGCCTGTTTGTTCTCTTCTAGGCCTTCTGTGCCAGTGTATTCAATTTCGAGGACTTTTGCTGATATTGTTAAGGAGAAGAGTGGTAAGTTAGGGGATTCAATTTGGGTCCAGCTTGGAGGGCAGGATTTGAGGCATCGAGAGGAGCAGCTGGAGCAGTGTTTGGTTGGTCGTTGGGGCAAGGGTGATGGTTCATTCCCTGATTTGGATGCATTGAGGACTTGGGGTATTGAGTCATGGTATTTGCGGGGTGGGCTCCAGATTGCGAAGTTAGGTGGAGCTTTTCTTCTGTTCGAGTTTGAGAACAAGTTAGAAGCGGACCGGGTGTTGCACAGAGGTGTCTGATGTTTCAGAGGAAAGTTTTTATTTTTGGGAACATTGAGAGACCTGACGTGGGCTGTTTTCAGTTTGGCGGTGGTATGGGTAAGGGTGGTGGGTCTTCCTCTTCATTTTTGGAGCAGGGAGGTGCTTCGGAAAATTGGAGATTGATGTGGAGGCTTCATCTCTGTGGATGAGGCTACTGCTGGCTTTACACAGTTGCAGTGGGCAAGGGTTTTGGTGAAATCAGTTGGTAGGGACTGCCTGGCTCTTTGCAGATGGTTGTTGGTGATTCTTGTTTTGCACTCCAGTTGTGGTGGGAGGTGTTGCCATGGGTGTCTGAGGTGGTGCCGTCTTCCAAAGGCAATGGCGGTGAGGCTGTGGAGGTTAGGGGTGGTGGTGGTGAAAGATCACGCGCCAATGGTCGTGTTTCACTGTCTTCGCTGGAGTCGCAGAAAATGGTGGAGGATTTATCATGTTCTGGTGCAGAAACTTGAGGTAGGGAGATGGTTGTTGCTGCTGGGTCTTGTAACAGATCTGTTGTGACCTCCATGGAAGCTGGTGTTTGTTGTGGTCTGTTAGAGGGTGAATAAGGCACTTCTTTGCAAGTGGAGGTGGTGTTTTGTGGTTGAGAGAGGGGCCTTTTGGAACTAGGTTATTCGTGGTAAGTATGAGGAAGTAAGCGGGGGGTGGGCAACTCAAGAGGTCAATGAGGGGTATGGGGTTGTGGAAAGTAATAAGGAAGGATTGAGATTTAGTGTGATCTAGGTGTCTCTTTGTGGTGGGTAATGGGTAGAGGGAACTTTTTTGGAAGGATAAGTGGTGCAGGGATAACTTTTTGTGTGTTGTTTCCTTAACTTTTTGGTTTGTCGATCTCTAAGGATGCATGGGTGACAGATATTTGGAATTCTTCCGCTGAAAGGGGGGTAAGGGCTGAAATCTTTGTTTCTCTAGATCTTTTAATGACTGGGAGGTGAATTGTGTGGCGAGCTTTCTAGCTTGTTTGCAGGGGCAACGAGTTTGTTAGAATGTGGAAGATTTTTTGTTATGGTCATTGACAAAAAGTGGCAAGTTTACAGTTAAGTTCCTTTGTTATGTTTTGGAACCAAACTTCGGTGGAGCTTTTCCATTTTTTATTTTATTTTATTTTTTTAATCGGATTTAGTGGGTCTAGCCAAAAGTTAGTTTTTTTTGCATGGGAGGCAGTGTGGGGTAAAGTTTTAATCTTGGATCAACTGCAAAGACGAGGTTGGTCTTTAACAAATCGATGTTTTTTGTGTCTTCGACATGAAAAATCTATTGATCATTTGTTGCTCCATTGTGAAATGACATGGGTTTTATATGAGTTGATTTTTGTTCTTTTTAGGGTGTCTTGGGTGCTTTCTTCATCAGTCAATGATACTTTGTTGGGTTGGAATGGTTCTTTTATAGGTAAGAAGTGAAGGGAGGTTTGGCAAGCAATCCCTTTGTGTTTGTTTTGGATGGTGTGGAAGACCAGGAACAATATTGCTTTCTGTAATGAGATTTTTTCTATTCAAAAGCTGAAAAGGGAGTTTGTTTGTTTTCTGTGGTCTGAGGCTAAGTTGTTTGTCAATGAGTGCCCATTGACTTTAGTTGAATTTTTTGAACGGTTGGGTACTGGTTGAATCTGTTAAAATTCTCTGTTTTCTTGTGGTTGAGCCTTGGTGGTGAAGGGAGGTTTGTTATCTTGTATACTTGGGGTTGTTTTCTAATGGCTCTTTTCTTTAATTTAATTTAATTATTTATTTATCAAAAAAAATATTTTTGGTGCCAATTGAAAAAAAAAGAATCATCAGCTGCCGGTGCTTGTACAAATCTAGTTCATAAGACTCACTTAGGTAATATTTTATTTAAAATTATAACAGAATTGAGTGGTAGTTCTTGAGGAGATGGTTAGTTGTGAAACTCTTAATTATTCTCACCCTTTATACTGTTATGTTTGCCTATCAAGAACTCTCCTGAGTACCAACTGCTTGGAGTCAGTATAGCTTAGATCCTTTTTGCTGTTCTGCTTCACTTAGCACCTTCAACTCACAGCAAGCTGAAATTCTTAGTGTGAATTTACTTGTCATTTTTGCATCTTAACCCCCTTTAGATTTGTTATGATGGTTATTTTGTGACTAACTTGAAATTTGGCATTCCTCCATTTTCATGTCCATGGACTGTACTGGACAGAAATAGTGCATTATATAGAACCAACTTTCCGTTATCTGTATCAATGTTCCTGAAAGTTTTGCATGCTGATGCTTCTGTATCAATGGTTATTCAGTCTTGTTTTTGAAGAGTGTTTTCAGTATATTCAATATCCCTTTTTCCTTATCCAAGAAAGAAAAAAATCACTCACTCTCCTTCCATATATAGTATGAAAATACAAGTGCTTAACATGCATTGCTTATATATTGGAGGATTGTTGGTGTTAGACTCAAAATTTCTGGTTACACTCTGGTTGGTCAATAGGAATAGAAATGAAAATTTGAATTCTAGCAACTATTTGGGGTTGGAATGGCTGTAATATCCCTGTTTTTCTTTTCTCCTCTACTGCAACTGACAAAGGGATTTAGTGTGTTTTTTGTGCAAAGAACAAATCTTGTTCCAATGATTTCTTAACTGATGAAATATCATTTTCAGGCTCCCAACACTTTATGGAGTTCCAAGAGATCAAATCCTGCAAATGGACCTGGCAGAGATCTGTAGTGAACAGAAGAATGGTTTTGTCACTATCGTTAAGGAGACTAAGTCCCTGGAGCCTCCCGTGGACACCCCAAATGTCTCTCATGATGGTTTGGCCCTTCCAGAAGCTTCTAGGGAAGCTGATACTGTTTCCAACAGCCATGAACGGAAAATGCCAGTAGTCAAGATCAGGGTTAGACAATCTGCTGCATCCAGTAGAGCAGAGGAGGCTGATAATCCAACTGTTGATAAATCTCAAGGTGGCCATAATGAAACAGATCGTGGTGGCAGCAGTTCCATATCCGTCGATGCACCACAAAGGAATTTCACTGAAGCTGTGAGCATCAGCAATCAAAATCTTGAGGAAGTCAACTCATGTCATGATCGCGGCTCTCGGATGACTGCTAGCATTGGCAGTGCCAAACTAGCAAGTGATGGTGATGAAGTGGGAAAGGAGCTCCAGTGCACTGCTGATTCAGGCAAAATCTCAGTGCTCCCCCAGTCAGACGAGGGTCCATTGTTCAGTGGCATCCAAGACATCCAAGGAGGCAGCATCCAAGACAACATTGTAGATGTCGATGCACAAATATGCGAGTCTTCAAACCCTCTCAGTCATGAGACATGAAGTTGAAGGTGGTACGGTGGCAGCAGTAAAACCTCAGTCGCATGGGAAAGCAAAAGAGAAGAAGGAGAAAGAGAAAAAAAGGAAGCGGGAAGATCCAGAGTATCTGGAACGGAAGCGGTTGAAAAAGGAGAAGAAACATAAGGAAAAAGAGATGGCTCAACTACTGAGTGGTGAGGCAAAGCAGAAGGAAAAGGAGATGTCAGAGCTGCTGAGCGGTGAGGCAAAGCGAAAGGAAAAGGAGATGACAGAGCTGCTGAGTGGTGATGCAAAGGCATCATCAGTCGAGCTTGGGGTTAAGAAAGTTGAATCTGGAATTAAGTTGGCAACTGTACAATATAAAGCGAGCGAATCCAGTGTATCGAAAATAGTGACGACGAAGGTGGAGGCATCAGAAGGTAGTTCTGCTCCAAAATTTCGAATTAAAATTAAAAATCGATCAAAGTGAATGAGTTCTTCCTTTTCCTTTGGAGTAGTTGTTTTCCTGTTTGTTCATCTCCGGCAATGTGTAGACGTAGAGCTCTACAGTGAGAGTGCTTGTGTTGACACTGAAGTTATCAATGGAAATGCCATTTTCTTATGCTGTAGCCTGTTGTGGGTGAATTTAGAAAGCAACTTTTAAATATTTTTGACACAAAAAAAAAAAAAAAAAAAAAAACAGTTTATGAGAATTTATTCTAAAATCAAGGTTTATTTATTTATTATTATTATTATTTAATTATTCTAAAAACTTATCAATTAAGATGTTCTTTCAATAGACTCAAATGGTGAAATAAAAATTATGGTAGCACTTGCTATTTTTATGACTTATTTCTCACATAAGTTTGTTTATTCATTTTGATCAAAGTTATGTTACATCTGAAAAAACTTTTAAGCCATTAACAAATTAATTAAAAAATGATCATAAATCAAGCATACCATTATAAGCAAGTACTTAACAATTATCCAAAGAATTGGGGTTAAAGCCAACTTTGATATCACTTGTGTTGTGCAAATTTATTTAAAAATATATGGATTCGTAAGTGCGTAAATAAACAAATAAAATAAATAAAAACGCTCGTAAAATAATATTTATGGAGGTTAGAGTTTTGACTCTATGTTCTTAATATTGCAGTATAATAATTCAAATCATAAGAACAACGAATCAATCATGCTTTAAATACTATATGTTGTATAGTTCAAATTTGAAATGAAATGAGAATGACTTGAAATGCAACATTATACTTGAAAATTAACAAGATATTTACTAACTTTATGGAAAATTGAATTACAATAATGAGAATATGATAAGCTGATAATAAAGAATGTAAGAAAAAAAAATCATAATAGGAATTCGATAATAAAAAATGTAAGAAGCAAAAATCATAATAGGAATTCCATTGAAGTGTTTACTTATAATGCAAAATAAAATCGAAGAAACAACATACAACTGATTACCTTATCATTTATTAATTGTAAAAAAGAATGTACACTTTTATCATATTTCCTTATACACATCATTTTCACTACTATGGATAGAGATTTATATTTAAATAAAATTTAAAATAAAAACAAAATTATTTTTATAATATTTGCATTTTTTAAAAATGGATTTTTATTAATTTAAATTATGGCATTATTTTTTTAAATTAAAAATATTTTTTATGTTTTGAAGAATCCATGATTCTTGTTTTTTTATTTTTTTATTTTTTTAAATTGCTACAAATATTTATTTTAATGGTTTTAAATATTTAAATATTTATTTAAAAGTGTTTAGGATTAATGGGAGGGACATTTTGGCAATGCTAAATCATGAAGAAATTTTGATTTGATTCTTTGGGTTTGGAGTAGAATCTCATTGCTGAAATGAGAATTGGATTTCTGGATTATTCTATATTCTTATTCTCATAATATTAAAATGGAAGCACACAAAGGAGAGAGAATCACCCCTTTACTTTTAATGATTCCTAAGGAATAAAGTAAATCATCCTAATGGATGAATAAAATAAAATAAAATTTTCAAATAAAATATTTGATATAAATTATTATTAAATTTTTTTTGACTAATTTACTTTTGTATTTAAAAATGTTTGAATAAACTTAATAATTTATTTTTATTTTTTTTTCAAATAAAGGAACAAAAATGGATGGAAAGGAATTTACAATAATTTTAGTAGAAAGTTAGATAAATATAAATTAATTAGTTTTAATTATTTAAAATTATGTATATTTTTAATATTAATTACACACATTTTAAGTTAGCTTTTTAAATATAGCTATTTTTATTCAAATTTAAAGCATTTTATAAATTTAATATATTTCAAATATCCAAATACAATAATGTAAACCTCAAAATTTGTTCCAAATCTATTTTTATATTAATATAATAAAATTAATGAAATGAAAATTTTATTTTTATATTAATATTTATAGTTTTTTAAGCTCAAATTATGATCGATGTCAGTCGATCATGTCATCCATATAATTTAAAAAAATTTTTTATGATTATATATTCTCAAAATTCATATTTTGTATCTCATAATTTTATTATAATGTACTTTTTTTTTTAAATAAAAAAAAAACTTAAATATTTTCCAAAATTATCATATCTTCTTAAAAATCAACTGCATTTAGCAAATTTATGATACTTTCCTGCTCTTGTGCTCTTGAATGTACTTGGTAGGAAGAAATTTACACGTATTAGGGTGGATTTTCTGACAGATTCTTGCTTATTTTGGGGCAAAATATACATATGATATGATTTACCAACTACGTATACATACGTATCTGTCAGAGACAGCTACATTGTCCTCTAAAACCCTGTAGTTAATCACAGCCTGTATCTCTTTTGTACTGAGAATCTTCTTCCGATCATCAAGTTTTTTTCCTTGCTCTTTTGGCCGGGGTTGTCCTCATATTTTCTTGGGAAAGGAAAGGTCGATGGAAAACGCTGGAAGTGAACCAGTTGCAGAATTCCCAGGTGACTGTAAACTGTAATAATCTATATGTTTGCTGTGAGCCTGTGAGCTCAACTTTCTCCTTTTTTTTTTCTCTCTCTTTCTCTATCTCCCCCCTTCCTTTTCTTCAAAAATATCTACTGCATCTGTAGTTACTGTAAAGTTTCTACTTCTCTTGATTTCTGGTGGATTGATGAGGTTCATATGCATTTAAGGGAGTGCAAGATAGAGAGGAGTTCAAAGAAAGAGAATTACTCAAATCTTCTGGTTGAAATTATTTGAGGAATCAAGTCATTGAATCTTGCTGGATATTTTCATTGCCACATAGAAGAGGCTAGGTTTTTAACTGTTACCAATTTTCTTTACCATCTACAATTGTAAATGTGCCCTTGCTAGTTTTCATGACTCCATTCCAAAATTATCAGAGGCTCTCTCGCCTCTTCCCATTGTTACAAGAGAGCTCCTCCAGTACTGGAATCTCCTTCCCCTCCAGCACCAGACATAGTGAGAGCAACAGAAGTGTATTGCCTTGTCTAGACAGGAAGATCATCCTTTTCAATGATTGTGATTAACACCTTAAGTATATTCAAGTACATTACTGATCAATTTGTATTCTCTTCTATGGTTAAGTTGTAGTCTCCTTTGAACATAAAACTTGTTTGCTAGTGATAGACAGTGCCGCAGATTTCTAGAATATCATAGATTAGAGGGGTCAGAAATGTTACCACAGGGATGATTGGCTTCCGGGAAAAACAAGAAAACTTAGCAAGAAAGGTTTCCCACCTTTCTACTTATTCTCCTCATAAACAGTTATTTCTTTCCTCATCATCATTCTAATCACTTGCTACATCAATCTATCACTCTATTAACCATCAAAGTCTAGCTTACGCTACGTACTATCGTCACTATCTAAATTTCTACAACCTTCTACACTATTTCACCATCATCTCAACCCGCACATACACTACTCCATACCAAGTACAGGTACATTACCCAATCACACATAGTTCCACAGAAAAATTATTTTTTTTAGCATTTTTTTTCTTTCTTTAGAATCTTCGGGACCAAACATAACCTTATTGTAAAAATAAAAATGAAGGAAAATAAATGTTTTCCCATTCAATGGAGATATGCGAGCAATGTGGAAATGAAGGTACAAGTAGAGGAATGTGGCTATGGCATAGAAGATTTGGACACTTCAACTAGCTACTACGTACCAATTAAAGCTTCTTAACCAAAAGAGCATTATGAGAGACTTGTTCATGATTAAAGAGATTGATGACATTTGTAAGGATGTCTTCTTGGCAAACGACATGAATAACCTTTTTCATTTAGAAAATCATGGAGAGCCAAGGAGCCACTAGAGGTGGTCAATGAAGATGTCTGAGCCATCATTTGAACAAAACAGGTACTTCATTCTCTTTATCGATGACTATGCTAGAAAAACATGGCTTTATTTTCGTTGAATGATCACAAGTCTTTGAAATTAATTTTCAAGAAATTCGAAACCTACATTGAGAAACAAAGTGGTAGCTACATATATAAATGAAAAGGATATTGAGTCTATAGCTTAAGAATCAAAATGCTAAAAATCAGCTGGATGTAAAGTTAGATGAAGCTGTTGCATACAGCTGGGAGATAGAATAAGTTGAAAGAAAAATGTCAAGATGCCATTATTACTTTAACGACAAACAGAAGAAGACAATGATCAACCCGAGATCACTAGTTTGAGCAACAACGCAAGTGCTACTACAATTTGTAGACTTCTCTCTAGAATCAACACCAGGGAGGATTAGGCCCTTGTTAGAGATATACAAGACATGCAACTTGAGAATCCTAGAGCCAAAAAGCTTTGAAAAAGCTTCAAAACAAGAAGTATGGGCAATGAAAGAAGAGTGATCAAGAAGAATGAGCCGTGGGAGGTAATAGACTGTCTTCATCAAGACAAAAAAATCATAGGATCAGTTAGATGCGTCTATAAGATAATAGCATAACCTTATGTCTCAATCTAAAATTATAAGCAAGGCTAGTAGAAAGGATACTCACGAAATTTAGAGTCAGACTATAGTAAAACATCAGCTTCTATTTCATGTCTAGACATAATAAGGGTGCTAATACTACTTGCTGCTTAGACAAAATGGAAGATCTATCTGGTAGATGTGACATAAAATTCCTCAACCACTACCTTGAAGAAGAAATCTACATGGAGCAACGGGTGCTTAAAGGTTCATGGTGCAAGGACTAGAAAACAAGGTTTTGAAGCTAAAAAGGGCCTTGTATGGCTAAACCAAGCTTCATGAACTTGGTACAACAGAATTGGTAATGCGTACTTATATCGAGAAAGGCTTAAGGAGGAGCAAAAGCGAGTTAACATAATCACTCATAGTTCCAAATGAAACCATGAGCCCAATTATTTACTATTAAGCATACTTTCTGATTTCTTCTCTCTTTTTATTTTTCTCTATTAATGTCATTGTTGATGACTATATTCAATAGATTTAAACAGATCATACTACCTACCATTACATCCGTGAAGTACTGGTTGTCATCCATCTTTTCTGGTTACTTCAGTTCAATTCTCTCTTTCATTTTTGGAATAGTAACTTTTATTCTGTTTTCCATCCACTTCCTCAGATGACATGATCACTTAAACGATCTTCCTTTACCTTTTTGCCCAACAATGACTGAAATGGTTCATGTTAGCTTAGAAAAGCTTGACAAAGCTGGTGGCTAGTTAGATGTCCCATTGTCTGTGGCTGTTATAATGGAATCTAATGGATCATCCTCATGGAGGAAGTGCATGAAAGGAGGTAGGATTTCAGTGTCACCTTGGGGGATGCCTAACAAAGTTGGGTTTTGGACAGGGGTAGGAAAGCACATAAATGTGTTCTTACCACAACAGGTAGTAGAAGCTGATCCTATCAGTGGTACAACTGACAGGATACAACCTGATTGTGTAGGTGTTAAAGATGAGAAGTTGCAACTTGAATTAAATGGGTGCTATAATGAAAAAATGCAACCCTAGTTGAACAGGTGTAATGATAAGAACCTATTATATCAGGCATATATAACCCGAATTGAATAGATGCTATGACCAGATGATACACTCAAAAGTAAATATTGGGAAGACTTTTTGGAGATATGCATATGCAACAAAACTTAAGGGGTTACAAAAGTCTATAAATTGGTTCTCACACACTAAGGAATATTATTGACAAGTCTCCTACGATCTAATTGTATTAAGCATCGATCTCCTACTTGTGCATTAAAATCTTTCAGTATCTGTTTACCGCAGAAATGAGATAAGATTCTAGGCAGATTTGTTTTAACCAAAGATATGCAAGCTTGTTTTCATTGATTCTCTACACGGACAAATAATATTTCATTCAAAACAGCTTTAATATTGTGTCATTAATATATATTTGGTTTAGTCAAGTGCATTTAAGAAAGCTTTATATGGTATCCTTGAAGCATATTTACTTTAGTCAATTGCATCATAATAGTTATGATTGGTGAGGCCAAATGATATTTTAAGAAAAGCTGACTTAGTAATGCACCATGAAGCAATTTAGGATTAGGTCTCTTCATTTTCAGCAATTCTACCTATGATTATGCATCTCAACTTCCTAATCTTCTACAATCTACATACAAGTTTTGTATCTCAGATCCCTCAATCATTAGCAATTCTATGTAAAAAGATTCCTTGTCTTCAGATCTCAGAGAGTAAGGCAATGTATTCACATTCCTCATTTACAAAAATTATTCTCTCTAGAGGTTGGGATGAGCCTTTGTTACTGTAAGGTTGGTTGGTTGTTAGTTTGTTGCCTAACAGTTCCTCATCTTATTCTTGATGTTTTTTTTAGTTCACCCAGCAATTATCTTGTTATTTATCTAGGACAACCTCAAAAAATTAGGAAAAGAAGAGCAAAAGGTTAGTAGGATAGGAATGTTATTGGTCTATTATTTTCTTTCATTTTCTATTGATTTTTGTTGACTAGCTGAATCTCTCAAACAAAGCGCCCCCCGCGCCCCCCCCCCCCCCCCCCCCCCCCCCCTCTCAAAATCAATGAGGGTTTCATTGGTCTATTATTTTCTTTCATTTTCTGTTGATTTTTGTTGACTAGCTGAATCCCCCACCCTCTCTTTCAAAATCAATGAGTGTGTATCCTAGGGCTCTGTTTATTTTTTGTTTTAAATCATTACCCCATATTAATCACTCTCTCTTTCCCTCTGAAAAGAAAAGTCCCACTCCTGCATGCCCTGCCTCCTGGGTTTTAAAGTTGTACCACTTTGAGGTACATGTCTAGGAAAAGTCTTTTCTTTATATCTGGTGAAGAGAGAAAATGCAAAGAGAAGACCAGAAAGGTGGCTCAGGTGCAATGCACGCAAAAAGATATGGACTGTTTAGAGGACTTCAAAATGGACTTGAGCTAACCCTCTCTTTTTTCTCTCCATCTCAATGAGTATCAATTTTAGATCTTATCATCTACATTCGACTCAATATGGATCCCTCCAATTTCTCATCCAAGTTGTACCTACTTTTCAGTCTATATCACAAAAGTATGACATATATGTGGACAAAGTTCATTGTTTTCCCTTAATTTTCTCTCTGATTAAGCTAGCTAGAAACTACTTTCCCTATGAATTATAATAGTCTGAGTGCCTCGATTACTTTCGCAAATGCTAAGCAACATCAAAAAGATCAAACCATACATGCATCTAGTGGTCACAGTAATTACTAAGTAAGCTTTTCCCTGCTGAATACATGTATTAAAGAACCAGGTTTAACAATTGTTTCATTTATTTCTTCCCTGTCTGGACGAAGGGCATACACACATTCCTTCAAATTAATCACATGTTGCTCAGTGTGTTCTCATACTCTTCTGTAAGATATGTTCCTCGTACAGACCCATTCTTATAATCAGTGTAGTTAAATTGGTCTTTCTCTGAAAGAATTTATGGGCTCTTCATAGGGTAGTATCTGTGAGAATCATCTAATGTGTTTCTCATCTCCACTAGTATCCGTCTTTCATCTTGGCTACATTTTTCCCTTTGCCTAAAGCCCTTCAACCGGACCATTTCAATTAAGAAAATGCCACTGGTACTATTGTATTCCCTCTTGATCCTCTAGGCTACTTTCTTCCACCATGCTTCTACTCGATCTTTGTGTATGTAGATAGATAACCACAATACAAACTATTTCTTATCCATTGTATCTAAAGGTCACAACAGATTGGAATCTCTTTTAATGGTTAATGAGCAATTGGGCTTCGTTTATTAAATTTGATTCTTCAATCCACTCATGTTATGAGTATACATCTACCAATATTTTTTACTTATGTGATTCATTCAATCTGGTAATTATTTTTCTAAGAGATCCAACTACCATTCAAATATGTTTAACCTTCTTTGCCAATCATTTTAGGATTTTTATATATAAAATATACTAGGGCTGGGAATAAATACTTTCTCAGCTTCATAGCTGACTACTCTAAGCATTGTTATATGTTTGCCTCAAAACTAAGGATGAAGTATTTGAAAAGTTTAAGTTATATAAGAGTGAGGTTGAAAATCAACCGGAAAAAAGGAAGATTAAAATACTTGGATCCAATAGAGGAGGAGAATATATTGGAACCAACTTAACAGCATTTTGTGAGGAATGTGGAATAATACATGGAGTCACACTGCCTTACTCACCTCAATCAAATGGCGTGGTTGAAAGAAAGAACTGCACCTTAATGGATATGGTAAATGTTATGCTTTTGAGCTCAGGTGCCCTGAAAACTTATGGAGAGAAATAATATCATCAACATGTTACATATTGAATAGAGTTGCTGTGAAAGATAATGAAAAGACTTCTTTTGAACTGTGGAAAAAATAAAATGCCTAGAATAGATAGACTAAAAATGTGGGGGTGTTTAGCAAAAGTAGTTATACTTGAACCTAAAGATAGGACATAAAACTATAGATGCTATCTTCATAAGATATGCTCATTACAGTAATGCAAATAGGTTTCTAGTTATAAATTCTGAAGTTAATGAAATTTCCAATAAGATAATAATTGAAGGTAAAGATGCAACATAGTTTGAAGATATATTTCATTTTAGAATTATAAGGTTTCTAATCAAGTCAATGATAGACCATAAGTTTGAGGTATTCTTTTAGCGAAATGACTTCCTTAAACTTGGAAGTGGAATCTCATGTTAAACCTAGAAGAACTAAAAGAGGAGAATAGAAAAGAACTTTGGAGATGACTTTTATTCTTTCTTAGTGGAAGGAGATCCAGTAACTTATTAAGAGGCTATGACTTCTATAGTTGCACCTTTTTGGGAAGAGGCTAGGAACCACTTGGGTATTATCTTATTTACCTCATGAGATTAGGTGCAAGTGGATATTTAAAAAGAAACTAAAATTTAATGGAAGAATGGATAAAATATAAAGCTAGGCTAGTAACTAAGAGTTTTACTCAAAAGAAAGGAATTGACCACTTTGATAAATATTCCTTGGCTCTAGGAGTACAACTATGAATTTCGATAGCGTTAACATTGATTAAGAATTTAGTAATACATCAAATGGATGTTAAAACCTCATTTTTTGGAACGGTGACTTAGTGGAAGAAATATACATGGAACAATTTGAAGGTTTTAAGATAAAAGAACAAGAGCATAATGTCACAAATTGTTTGTTTGGTGCCCGTGATCGTAGCGAAGGTGCTGATCAAGACTAGTATATTGACTGGTTTGAGCTGAATGTAATGAGAATTGCTCCAGGGAAAGGGCATGTATGTGATGTTGGAATGATTCTTCAGAGTTTAGGCAGACCGACTCAGTTAAGTTTGAGAAGTTTGTCGCTAGTCAAGGACTTGACAATGAAGAGGAGTTTGACCATCTCCTACACAAACTGGTTAGGAGCTGGAGTCGTTCCCCTGATGACGAAACCAATCAACATAGTGGCATTGAAATGCATGGTGTGTAGGCTAAGCCTCTTTGATTCTTGCCCATGGGGTCGCCGCACAGGCCGTACCGCCGTGTTGGAACTCTAGGCCTGTGACAATAAGGTATGTAAACTAGTGAAGTCATTATATGGTCTTGAGCAAGCTCCTAAACAATGACATGAAAAGTTTGAAAAAATCATCTTAGGTTATGTGTTTAAGATCAATGATCATGATAAATGTGTGTATTATAAAATGGACCTAAAAGAACACATCATGCTTTGTCTTTATGTGGATCATATTCTAATATTTGGAAGTAATATGGAAATAGTGAATGACATGAGAGATTATTTGTCTACAAAATTTGAAATCAAGGATTTAGGAGAGACACATAAATATTACAAATGAGATTTTCAAAAGCATTTGAGGGTATAATTTTGGATCAACCAAGTGCCATTAAAAATATGTTAAGAAAGTTGTACTATTTCAATAGTAAACTAATATCCATACCCTATGATTCCAATACGCATTGGAATAATAGGATCTCTATCATATATTACACAAAAAATTGGACCTAACATAGCATATGCAGTTAGGAGACTAAATAGGTATATTCATAATCCTAGTAAAGAATACTAGATTACTTTAGAAAGAGTTTTTAAGTATCTTAGAGGAACTTTATATTATTTTTTTTTGTTACAAAGGATTCCCTAATGTAATAGAAGGATATAGTGACGTAAATCGGATAATTGACAATCTAGATGTCAAAATCACTACAAAATATGTTTTCCTTCTAAGAGATACTAGTATTTCTTAGGGATCTAAGAAACAAACTATCATGTGAAGAAGCACAGTGGAATCTAAGTTCATTCTACTAGATACAACGTGCATTAAGGTTGAATGAATTAAAAACTTGTTATTAGATATTCTTTTAATAAGTAAGTCCATACCTAGAATATTTGTGCACTATGATAGTAAAGTTGTGATAGATTCAGTGATTCAATCACATACAAAAAAGAAGATGAATGGATACATACAAGTGAAATATAAGAAACCTTTTGGATAAAATGTGATATCCTTGGATTTTGTAAGATTTGAAAAGAATGTTATTGATTAGTTGACCAATAGTCTTTCTAGGAATGTTGTCCTAGAATTATCTGGGGGGATGGGGCTTAAGCCTTTAAAGGAGTCACCTCCAAGGGTTACCTAACCTTTGCAATTGGAGATTTCATTAAGAAGGTTTAATGGGTAGAAACAGTTTACACCATGACATAATAGCATTACTTTTCAAGAGAGTCTCATTCTCATTGCTATGGTGATAGTGTTTTTGATATGATGTTAGGAAGGATATTTCCTTGAATGAGTTTGAGGTAGGAAATTCTATGAGGTATAGTCACTTGTACTTTTGGAGGACTCACCTAAATGAGAGTTGTTGTAAGGTCATGATTATGAAAATAAGGTTGTTTCCTAGTAACTCTCATGAGAATCAAGAAACTAGTGCATGACCATTAATAACATTAACCCGCTTAGAACCCAGTCCTATATTACTATGTGTATGACATGTTAAAATTTGAGTCAAATACCTAGTTCACTATGAATCATTAAATGAAAACGATTAACACTAAATATAGGTTCGAGTTTAGAAGACATATACCTATTGCATAGTATAAAGTTGTCAACTAATTTTATATTTATTTATTTACTTATTTTGTTATTATTTTGAAGTTTTAAATCTTGTGGGGAATGTAGGATTTTTTATACATAAACTATAAAGTTTTAAAACCTCCTCCTTTTACAAAAAAAGAAAAGAAAAAAAAAGCACATTTTGGTGTTGTACTTTTTATTACTGTAAATGCCAAATGCATTAATTATTGATTTTTACTTCTCAATTGTTGGGTTGGATTTCATGAGATATTATTGGTGTTTATGTGATTTTATGGAATTGGTCGTTCGGAGATAACTGAGATTCACACAATGTTCATCTATTTATTCTTTAAAATATCTTTCCTTTATTTGGAAAAAAATATAACAAAATATTACAAAGATCGATCATCTTCTTCTTCGCTTGAGTCTTCATATTTTTTGAATAACTATATTATGGATAGGTTCTTCATAGTCTTCTTGTAAGCATCCCAATACAGGAGACACTATTGTGAGCCAATAATTGAGGTTGTATCTTGAAGTGATTATTGTTCATTAACACTGCACATAGGAAGGTGATAGTAGTTTTAAGATAACATGTGACCATGTGCCTCAACAAACTAGGTTAGCTTCTCTTAACTTTGTTTCAATTATTATCTTACATTTTTATATTTTCAAGTTTTAATGAGAACCTCAAAGAAAATGATAGAAAGCACGGTGGAAAATCATATTTAGTTTCCATAACAGTCATCACTTACAACTGCAGTGTTCATATGATCTACACGAGGAAAACATAAGGTTTATTTGGGAAGTGTTTTTTAAAGTAGTTCTAAAAAATATTTTTTGAGAATATTTTTTAAGAACAATTTTTTATGTTTTGAGAACAAAATTACATTTGAGAACTGAATTCCTAAAAAACAACTTTTTGTTCTTAAAAACAAAAAAAACATATTTGATTGAATGAATGAAAACCAATTTTATAAAACATTTTTTGCATTTTCTTTGATCAACTTATTATTGTAAATATAAATAATATTTAATTAAAAATTTTATATCAATTTTTAAAATAATTTTCATAATTTAAAATCTTAAAAAAAACTATCCAATTTTAATTATAAATTTTTTTTTTTTAACTTTTTTTACTACCCACCACTTAACCCCCAATTTTTTTTTTCTTCTGAGCATTTTCTTTTTCCCTATCAGATCTCTATCATGATATCTCTCTCCGTTACTCTTTTCATTACCTCTGTCTCCCCCACTGCTTCTCCTCTCTCCCTTTAGCTTCACACGATCTCCATTTCCCCAGTCCTCTCTCCCTCCCTTTCCCTCAAATTTTCATATCTAAAAATCATCCACAATCATACCCTCCTCCATACCCACCTTCATTGCCTAAAGTCTACATTGCAACGCCACCATCATGCTCCACAACCACCAGTGCTGTTGATTTATTCTCTCATTAGAGAAGGAAAAGGGCATCTCTTGAGGGCTTGAGGGCTTGAGGTTAAATGGATTTGAGGTTTGGTTGGATTTGTTGTGTGATGCATCTATTGAGGGTTTGAGGGTTTGTTATCTCTGTGTATTTATTTATTTGTGTTCTCCATTTTTTTTTTAATTTAGTTAACTGTATAAAGAAATAAGGAAAACAACTTCAGATTATTTTCCAAAAACACCAATTTGAGAACATGGAGAGCAATAACAAAACAATTCACAAGGGCCTGTCCACATGAATAGCGGCTATTTTATAGGATGAGGTGCTTCAGGAAGGAGTTCTTCCCTTCCTAAATGTGCACAATGGGAAATCAATATCTACAAGTATATTACTACTTATTTCCAAACAGAAATGGAAGAGGCAAAGCATGTTTCTACTACTTGACTCATAAAAGAAGTGCCTAAGAGATAATCCATGTTAGCATACTTTGATCTGGTGGCTGTAAGCTCCTCTTGGTTTCCATAGAGTTGAAAACCTGCAAATTGAGGTTGGCAAGGTCAGAAATTTGGGTGTCATCCATATCACATCTTTGGAGAGTGCCTGCTTATAATTGTTGCCTATTGTTTCCACGGGCTACAGCACATTAAATAAATTAGGAAACTTGCTGCGGGAACTTACCTCTTGTGAAATTCTGATGTTGTGCAGATAATTGGCAATGGAGGATGGGCCCCAATATCCCACAGTCATGGAAGAATCATCAACCTTGGCTTCTTGAATTCCTGAATAATTTTGCTCTTTGGAGCTCAGTTCCTTGAACTCAAGACAGGTCGACCTCCAAGGATGGAGCCAAATTGTGGCTTCCAGGACCGGTTTCTTCCCCAGTTTCAAAGGAACTTCTAGAACCTAAATGGTTCAGGTTATGATTAATTGCTTCAGCATCTTCTACTCCACATCTTTTCTCTTGTCCTCTCCCTTGCTCATGGTCTTGCCTTTTCCCTCGACTCCCTGCTTGCAAGAGGTTGAAGTGCAGTTAGGCAACTTTCTAATCTTTCTCTTTTTGATAACACATGTTTTAGCTTTTGCCCTTTGAGACGTTTCTTTGTTGCTTTCCATTAATCCCACTGATTTGGGATAATGCTTCACAATTACATGTAGAAGATACACTCTTCGCACTAATGCTGCGGTAGTACTTTTATTTCTTCTGGGGGAGGTCTCCATCAAGTTCTTCGATTGCAGCTTTTGCCTCTATTAGTAACCACTCAACAGTTTTATTAGCTTTATCAAAGCCTACCGTGTCTGGCAGCAGATTAAAAATCTTATCGCCAATTTCAAGTGGCAATCTCAGTGTCCTGTCTCTCATACCTCGAGCTGTATTGATCTTTCTTTGACATTTCTTCTTGGAAGATTTCATTCTAGGGATCTGCTTGGTTGCCCTATGAATTTTCTTACTGGTATCTCCTATAAACTCAATGTTTTTGTTTGAATTGACCATGTTAACTGCAGTTTCAGCTTACTTTGTTACAAGGTATGAAGGGTTGTTGTTGCAGTAATAGGCTTTTGTGTTGAAGGAAAATCTCTTCATCTTTATAGCCGATGAAGAGAGATGGAAAGCTTGTTGAGAATTCGATCTGATGTAAGTGTACTTGAAGGGCCCTGGGGTATTTGCTTAGTCAGAATAAGAAATGGAATTGTTGCTATTGCCGCTAGAGAGGAACATTATTGCCTTGTAATTGCACTGATCACATAATATGCACGCTAACGATGTTGCCTGACAATTACATTAAGTTCACCACCAAAGGACAGAACATAATGAATTCATTAATATGGAGCTGCAATAGGCAAAAGCCCCTTTCTTTGTCTCCGAACTCTTTCTATGAATCCTCATATGATGCATAAGCAATGAAAGTGGTATACCACATTAAGTAGCCAAATATTATATATAAGGAGGGTGTGGAACCCATATGATGAATTACAATGATAGTCAAGGATAGTAATATCTTTTGGAGTGATCAGCAGATAGTTTATCAGTAGTTGAGCATGTTGTAACCCTCTAGAAGATCTTTCAGAAGTCCACCTCCAAGCAAGGCTCAGTTCTTGATAGGAGTACTCCATATCATCTGGAAACTTCTGCCAGCCCTCCAAGACTTAAAAAAAATTAGAACTTCCGCAAAATCCACAGCCTCCCAACAGTTTTCAAATAAAGCTGTGGAATCTCACTGCATTCCTTCGTCTCATGCTATGTTCTGCATAAGAAATTGCAGATTTTAGGGAAGTTGCTTGTATCCATTTTAACTTCATGATTTTTTTCATGTATCTTTGTAGGCTAGAGCCCATCTCAAATATATGGCATCCGGTCAAGAATTTAAGCTTAGGTTTCAGTTTGGAGCACAGTCGATGAAATTGCAGCCATTTCCCTATTATTATGCTCTTTTGTCTAGGCTTGGATTTACCCAGGAAGTTCCATTTATGCTCTCTCTCTCTCTCTCTCTCTCTCTGCCTGCTTACTTAACTATGCCAACGTTGGTATCCATACACAAGGTTATTCTTTCCGCTACTGCTGTTGCAAATAATGGAATTAGGGACACGGTGAGTTCATGCTTTCTTAAGAGTTTGCATGGAATTAGATTCAACGTAAAAAACTAGGGTTTCATATAAATATTTTTAATTATTCTTTATACGAGAGTCTGATAACGAATATATTGTCGTTAATTACTCTGTCCTAAGATCTTAAACTCTCCAAAATTTTCATGATTGAACTTTAAAAGACGTCTTAGGTGAAAGACAAGGTGGTATGTAAATCCCTTAGTCTCGGCATAGTAGGTTAATGACAATTGGTAGCTTCTTCATGCTGTGATGAGGACATGAAAAAGAAGTTAAGTACCGATTGTTGTAAGTCCTTTTGGAGAAAATAGCCTCTTGATCAAGTAAATCAGTGTACTCTCTCTCTTCAAAATTGGTAGATTTGTTTTATGATCGAATGGATCTATGATTTTATAAGCTGGTAGTTTCTACATATATCCAGTGTACCACTAAATTGAATTAATCAGCTGAATAATTAAGGTTTAATAAAAATTATATTAAAACCAAACTATCTATTCAAACCCTCATTGTTCTATGAAGCAACATGTTTTCAATGATAATAATCAAATTCTTTCTAAACTAACTAATTTTCATCCCCGCTTAAGCTTAAAAACAGTATTTTATCATAAAATCGGATAAATGTTTGTTTTAATTCAAAACCTTGAGTCAAATTCTTTTTAAACTAACCTAAAAAAGTTTTAAGAATGCTTATATTAAAAGTTTTAAACCTCAAATGAAGTCTTTTTTTAGGCACTTTTAAGTGCACCCAATTGAGAGAGACTGAAGCCAACTAAACCATTTAAAGAATCGGCTTGACCGGTAGGGCTTGATAGTCAAGGGCTAATTAAGAGTGCCAAGGTTTTTCTCTCTCTTCCAAAAGATGAGATGTAATCGGTTGAGAATTTGCCTCAACCAATCAAGGGTCGGTTGAGAGGTCAAACCTTTAGCTAAGCTTAGGAAGCCCAATAGTAGTCACTTAGAGGGCATTTAATATTCAATGGCTAGTCAACCAATCAAATAAAAGCTCGGAAGTGTTTTTGTGGCTTTTTGATTCTTGAGTTGAAAATCTATGAATTAAAGAATTTCATTGCATTTATGAACAAGAAAAAGCAATAACATTTAATTGAAAAATCTCTCTTTTCTCACCTTTAAAGCTTTTCTTATGAGTATATTGATTTTTAACTTTCAATACACCTTTCAAATCCATCCTAACTTCCTTTTTATTATGAATCAAACTTGTACCAAGGATCGAAGCATTAAAATCTTCAATATCTATTAATTTTGAGTGATGAGATTTTAAGCAAGTGAAATACTTAAAGGAATTGTAAGTGTCCATTAGAGTCTAAGAATCCAATTGTAAAGCTTAAAGGTTTGTATTGAAAGTCTTGATGGTAAAACTCTCACTGGAAATTCAAAAAAGTGGACATAGACGAATTGTTGAACCATAGTAAAAGAGTTTACATATTTCTTTCTCTTTATCACTTATTTATTTTGAGATATTAGGAATGCTTTCCTTATATCATTATTTCCTTATGTCATTTAGTGTTGAGATATTAGGAATGTTTAGATATTAGGAAAGTTGAGATATTATGAATATTAAGATATTAGGAATATTGAGATACTAGGAATATTAAGATATTAGGAATATTGAGATATTAGAAAAGTTGAGATATTAGGATATTAGTTGTTATTTCCTTATATCATTCTTTCCTTGTATCATTCTTTCCCATTCTTAGAATGGTGATTACCCTCTATATATACTCTGTACATGAACGAATGAAAGTATGAATGAAAAAACTACAATTTATCAATTTGAAGATGGTATCAGAGCCATGGAACTGAAATCCTGGATATTTTGTCGCTATGGTGGTCCGACAGCGATCAACCATCCTAAGACAAGCCCTAATATTGATAAGTCAACCTTCAAATGCACTCACTGCAATAAGACTGGTCCCACCAGTCTGGATATCCCACAATTTCAAAGCAACGACTCTTGGTATGACTAGGAAAACAATAAGGAACCGAGGGTTTGAACCATGGACCTTTAGATCATGTTTAGGCTATCAACACTTTGTTATTAATTATAATAATCGTGATCAACGGAAGAAGGATTCCAAGAAAACCTCGACTGCCGTTGTTGCCCCAACCATCCCAAATCTACCTCCTCGTGTTTTTGGTTGCGTAGCATTTGTGCATCTACACAAGCACCAACGCACCAAGTTAACTTCTCATGCATTGCAATGTGTGTTTGTTGGATATGCATTGCACAAAAAGGGATATCGATGTTACCATCCTCCAACTCGACAAATGTATATTACAATGGATGTGGTGTTTCATGAAGATTCAATGTATTTTTCATCTGAGTCTGAACTTCAGGGGGAGTACCATAAGGAAATTCAGACTCTCGATTATGATTATCATATTTCTGAGGAAGATGAATCTGGACAATCTGAACTAGTGAACCAGGAAGTGGGTGAGTTGGATATGAGTGGTCAACAATTTGGGTCCGAAGATGTCTTCATTGAAATACCAAACCAATCGTCGTCTGTTGAGGGTGTTCTTAATTTGGAGCCTGATCCATTCATGAAACGGTTACCACATCGTCATAATAGAGGTATTCCTAAACCCACATATGAACCTGAATTGTCTACTAAAGTCAAATATCCCATGAGCAACTATGTGTCTACCCATCGTTTGTCTGAATCAAATAAGTCATTTGTAAATCAATTATCTACTGTAGCTATTCCTAACAGTGTGCAGGAAGCCTTAGCTGATCCAAGGTGGAAAGCAGCCATGAATGAAGAGATGAAATCATTGCAGAAGAATGAAACATGGGAACTCGTAGAATGTCCACCAGGAAAGAAGCCAGTTGGGTGTCGTTGGATCTATACTGTGAAGTACAAGGCAGATGGTAGTATTGAACGATTTAAAGCAAGACTGGTAGCAAAAGGGTACACTCAAACTTATGGAATTGACTACACAGAGACATTTGCACCTGTAGCTAAGATCAACACAATTCGAGTATTACTGTCTTTAGCTGCAAACCTAGATTGGCCATTACAACAATTTGATGTGAAAAATGCCTTTTTGCATGGCGAGTTATCTGAAGAAGTATATATGGATCTTCCACCAGGATGCATGGTGTCAGAAAAACAATGTCAGAAGGTGTGCAAATTGAAGAAGTCATTGTATGGGTTGAAGCAATCCCCGAGAGCATGGTTTGGAAGGTTCACAAAGTCAATGAGAGTTTTTGGCTATCGTCAAAGTAATTCAGATCACACTTTGTTCCTAAAAAAACAACATGGTAAGATTACGGCACTCATCGTATATGTGGATGACATGGTAGTTACAGGAAATGATCCTGAAGAAAGAAAAGCTCTACAAAATTATCTATCTAGAGAATTCGAAATGAAAGATCTAGGTCCTCTGAAATACTTTCTTGGGATTGAAGTTTCTCGATCAAGTGAAGGAATTTTTCTGTCTCAAAGAAAGTATGCCTTAGATCTTTTACAGGAGACTGGAATGTCGGGATGTCAACCTATTAATACACCAATAGAAGAAGGTCTGAAATTGTGTGTTGAGCCTAATCAAGTATCAACCGATAAGGGAAGATACCAAAGACTTGTGGGGAGATTAATGTACTTAGCTCATACAAGACCAGATCTTGCTTATGCATTGAGTGTAGTGAGTCAATACATGCATAATCCTGGAGAACAACATATGAATGCAGTCATGCGTATTTTGAGGTATTTGAAGAATGCTCCTAGGAAGGGAATTTTATTCGCAAAAAATGTTGATCATCAGAGTATAGAAGTATATACTGATGCTGATTGGGCTGGTGCAGTGGATGATAGGCGATCTACATCTGGTTACTTTACCTTTGTAGGTGGTAATCTTGTGACATGGAAAAGTAAGAAACAGAATGTCGTCGCTCGTTCAAGTGCAGAAGCGGAATTTAGAGGTATGACTCTTGGACTTTGTGAGGCATTATGGCTAAGACTCCTCTTACAAGATTTAGGTTACCTATCTAGGCAACCAATCCGATTGTTTTGTGACAATAAAGCCGCATGTGATATTGCTCATAATCCAGTACAACATGATCGTACAAAGCATGTCGAGGTGGATAGATTCTTCATTAAGGAAAAGTTGGATGATAAGATTGTGGAATTGCCTAAGATTCGATCAGAAGATCAATTGGCCGATATCCTTACCAAAGCTGTCTCAAGTCAAGTGTTCTCAAAATTTTTAGACAAGTTGGGCATGTGTGACATCTATGCACCAACTTGAGGGGGAGTGTTGAGATATTAGGAATGCTTTCCTTATATCATTATTTCCTTATATCATTTAGTGTTGAGATATTAGGAATGTTTAGATATTAAGAAAGTTGAGATATTATGAATATTGAGATATTAGGAATATTGAGATACTAGGAATATTAAGATATTAGGAATATTGAGATATTAGGAAAGTTGAGATATTAGGATATTAGTTGTTATTTCCTTATATCATTATTTCCTTGTATCATTCTTTCTCATTCTTAGAATGGTGATTACCCTCTATATATACTCTGTACATGAACGAATGAAAGTATGAATGAAAAAACTACAATTTATCAATTTGAAGAATTTACACTCACCCCCTCCCCATTTTAGGTGATTTATTTAATCTGATTAGCTATTTTTGACACTTCTGATATGTAACATTGTTTCCTCTTGCCTTCTGGTTCTTCTACCTTTTTGCACTAGGCCATGTGAATACCATGCTATCCATGATTTGGTTTGTGTATTTCAGTTAATCTTCTGCAAGGAGGGTCTTCTTTGTAAATGGTCTCAAGTTTTTTTTTTTTTTTTTGTTCATCTGGCTGAGGTTGTGAAGAAAAAGTCCACGGAAAATGACAGAAATGAAGCAGTTGAAGAATTCCAGGTTGGTGTGTGCTCAACTTTCTCTTCTCTGACCTTCCCTTTAATTCCTTAAAATATCTCCTTCCAACACTATTGCACCTGTGTTCATTATTAGGTTTCTCTTACTTATAATCTCTAGTCCATTTTAGAACTACAAAAAAAAAAAAAAAATATTGCTAATCAATGAAGTTCATATGCATTTAACCTACAACAAAGCAATCCTCTTATTTTCAACGATCTGAGGTCCATTAGTTAATTAGGGTTTTCATAAGCAGTGGAACTGTGCACAGCAAATCAAGCTAAAGCTGAAGTTGAGGATCAATTTTTATTTTTATTTTTTTCAATATTATCACTAGTTGTATGGTATTTTCTGAGGAACGAGTGGCTACCACTGATAATGCGACAAAACTGTCCACATATAATGGACTTGGATTAATTAACAGGAAAGCTAGTTGAATAGTTAAGCACTTTGGAATGAGGAGACGTTATTTCCTCTTTTGCAAAGCTTTTATCTCTTGACTACCAAAGTAGACTGAACCATTTCAGGTACTCGAGAAGAGATTTGGGTAAAAATATGTTAGTAAAAATAACAAGATTTGGGTAAAGATTTAATAGAGCATGAATAAACATGAATAAAAAGGTTTAATTTCTTCTTCTTTTTTTAAGAAAAAAAAAATACAGAGAAAATGAGTTCGATCATTTGGAAATAGAACTTGTATTATGAGAAAAATATATAATTAGTAGGAAAAAAATAGCCCTTTTGAAGAATCTTTTCGAATTGATTATCATAGCATGGTTGATCAAACTATCTCCCTGTTGCAAAAAGCTATTTCTAATATACGAAGATATTTATTATTTTTCATTAATATTATCTTAATATAGAATGAGTTATATGGTGTAGATTTAGTCGGTGTTTGAGTAAATTGACTTAATAACTTAATTTGATATTTGGTAAAATAACTTAATAATTTGAATTAAATTAAAAAATAATTTTAAATAATAAATAAAAATAATTAATTTATTCTTAAATTTATATTTTTTATTTTATTTTTTTATCTGTATTTATTTTAATTATTTTCACGATCTTTTTTATTATTTCTTTTAACCTAATTATAATTTAAGGATAAGTATATTAATTTGATGATTTAAAATACATTTTAAGTTAATTTTAATATTAAAAAATAAGAATTAAATAATAGGTATTAATTTAAAGAATAGGCACTAATGTAAATTTAAATTAATAATTTAAATATAATTTATATAATAGGTATTAATTTTGGTCAAACGCTCCCTTATTTTCAGAATTAAATATTTATTTACATAAAGGAACTTTTAAAGTAATATTATTTAAATCAAAATTCCAGTTTTTAGAGATGCCTTCCTTGAAAAAGTATCCGTTATCTTTATCTTATATTATATCATTAATTTTCAAATTTAACTTTCTAGAGAGACTTTTTGAATAAAAAATTTTAAATTACTTTTTAATATCTAAAAACATCAACAAAAAAAATGGACAAAGGAAAAAAGGAAATTTGCCTCAATTAATTTGAATGAGGTGAAAAATATGAATCGATTGGCATATGTACCAGATCCCAGCGGTCTCAGATAGCTCACCTCCAAGTGGATGCTTTCTCCATGCACTTCCTAAGCTTCCAGGAAAGTCTGAAGTGGGTCAATTCACTGGTCACAATACGAATATATAAAAATGATAGATCCTGCAGGACGCATGCTTTTAGCCATAGCCGGAATTCTTGACTTTGGGTTTCTGTGATTTTTGTTTTTCTGGTGTGGTGCAGGGCCTGTAATTAATGCTTGGATTGATCCAACTGCACATCCATGGAGAAAAGTAGGTGTACTGTGTACTGTGTACTGTGGAAGTGAAAGAGATAAGGACTACATGTCGGGGATTGGGGTTGTGGAAGTGGAAGACGGTCAAACAAGGCAGCAAAGTAGGGGCCCTCTCGTCTTCATCTGTTCTTCAATTCAAACAAGTACTGAGCATATCCCTGAAACGGCCATGGCATTTCAACATGGGGGGTTATAGAGCAGAAGTGAGCTTTGGTTGTATTAATTCTTGAGTCATTAATCTTGCATGACCAGGTCTGGGGCTTTTGATTGTGGTTGTAAACTTCGAAAATATGCATATTAAAGTAATAAGAAGAAATTAATTTATAACCATAGATATTGATGGATTAGTAAATAATAATAATTCATAATTATAATTATTTATATTTTGGTTCAAAGGACATTCAAATGAACTTGAAATGTCAAAGAGCTGGAGTGGTAGGACAAGGAGACGACTATGAGTGCCCCGTAGAATGTTTGAACATCTTATGTACTTCTAAACATCCTTCTTCTTGAAATTCAAAACTTCCATCCACAATATGTTGATAATGCTAGTGACCACATCGAACCTTACCAAAATTTCCTAGCGATTGGACCAACTATTGTAGGATATTATGAACTGATCCATCAAGCGATTGCAGCAAAACCCCTTGAAATAGAATGTTTTTGTTGGAGCCAATTGGAAGTCCCAAGCAAGTCAATCAACTAGATACAACATCCATGAATGCAACACTCATGTATATTCAGGGCGTGCTTGGCTAGCCGGAATTCTTGACTCGGGGATCTGTCTTTTATGTAATTAATTCTTAGGTTTATCTTGGCAATAGCGACATATCCATAGAGACAAGTAGGGTTGTACAGTGTACTAGTACTGAATTATGTTGGCAATGGGGCTGTGGAAGATGGTCAAACAAAGCACTAAATTTGGGAGGGGGGTGGGGGTCTCCCCCCCTTCCTCCGTGCCTTCAATTAGGTTCTGACCATGTCCCCGAAATGGCTATGACATTTCAACATGGGTTCATAGAGGAAGAAGTGAGCTTAGGTTTTCTGTATTAATTCATGAGTCAGCATGAGAATTTGACTGTGCATGGATTAGTAAAAGAATGAAAGAAAATCAGGGACGATCAATTTTGTCATTATGCTATCATTTGAAAAGGCAAAGGTTTCATTCAAATTTTAATATTTTATACATACCTTTATTAATTGAAGTGAGAATAAAAATCAACAAAGAAGTAGTAGTAAAGGAAATGCAACCAACTTGCTGATGGACCTTTACTTTTAGAAGTGCTCCAGCTTTTGTTCATGCATGTGGAATATACTTTTCTTAGGAAGTGGTTTGAGAATTTAGTAAAGAAGACATTTTGGTCCAAGCAAGTTCCTTGGCGTTTCCCTAAGGCGTATCTCGTGTCTCGTCTCTAGAAAATTGGTCCTACTTTGGCGGTTCGTAAGCTTTTTTGAAGTGACCAATGTGCTTTTCGCGGGTGGCGCCTTCTAGACACTTTGGCACTATCCACCACCTTTCACATATTCATCATTTTCCACTAGCACGACCAGATCCGAGGCTCTTGCATTGTGCTTGCAAACTTAGAAATACTCAAAAGCAGAAAGTTGAAACAATGAATGATAATTAGAAGAAATTTATCATATCAGGTATGGATTTTGTTGTGTTCTAGATTGGATTCTCTTGACAGTTGACACAATATTCTTCCTTGTTCTAGCCAAAACATGTGATTTTTTGGTCCCTCATGTTCTATAATATCCTTTTATCTTTCTTTTTTTTTTTTTACTCAAAAGGCATAGCAATATTATGCTCTTATATTATATATATTTTTAATTATTTATCAATAATATATTATTAGTCAGATAGTGTTGTAAGGGTTGGATTATAATTAAAAAGTGAATTTTTTTTCTTACTTATAAAAAATGTACCATTAATTAAGTAATGTTTGACTTATATATATTTTTAGGTTTCATTGTTTATACTCTAATCCGTATTATAATATTATTTTTTTATATTTTTATATTATTTATTTATATTCGTGTTCAACACTCTAAATCTTATTATATATATCTCTATTTAAAGAATCTTTTTGCTTGAAAACTAACACCACATTTCCATAACATTTCTCAAAATTCGTTATATAAAGTTACATTTAGGGGGGAGAAAGAGAGATATATGAATTGATGCATTTACCATTCATATTTACAGCTATCCGTATACAGCAGCTGCAGACATGGAAACCTCTGTATCCGTATAGCTACACTACTGCCTAACTACCCAACTCTATCACGCAAACAGCTTGGTCAGTCACCATCCCTCTTCATAACTACCACTTGAGTCAGGAATGGTTTATAGCCCGTATACATAGGCCGACACACGCATTGCTACAAATTTATGAACCTCAACCTCTCTAATCCATGTCTCTACATAACCCTACTTCCTACTCTTACTCCGTGACTTTCTCCAACGCACTGTGTCTTCATCACCGTATCTTCCGTTTCTAGATTATGTCGTGTCAAGTTGATTTCTTTCTTATTTTTATCATGACACTCCTTCAACTCACCATGAGTAAGTGTAGCTACACTTCATTTCCATTTTTAGCTTTTTTTTATTAACCAGACTCTTCTTCCAAATACCTTCTTTTCTATTCGTTCTTCTTCGTCTTCTTCTGGGTAAAAGAAGGTTCCAAGTAAAAAACAAAGATGGAGTTGAAGGAGTCAATGAAGAATTCCAGGTTAGTGTAACTATACTGACTTTGTCCTCGACACTGCTGTGTCAATATTCAACTCTTTCATGAATGAGTGTGTTTATAGACAATCAGTTAATGTGATCAAACTCTCTCCACACCCTTTTCTTTTCTCTGGTGTCGATCAACCTTATTGGTCTAAGGGTGGTGAGTTTATTTTATTTTCTTTTAAATTTTTTTCCTTTCAAATTGTTCATTGCAAAGTTGTATATACTTAAGCCAGGTTCGGAAATTCTCTTTCATTTTTTTTGGTCTAGAATTGTATTGAGGGGATTTTGTTGATTTTTACCTGTTAGCCTATGTTGAGGAAAGTAAATAAGTTATCTAGCAAAGATAAGGTTGGAGAGGCAATGGACAAATTGCACCAATGAAGTCTAAAATGGCATCAACAAAATTTAGAAGAAAATTCTCGCTTCTTATTATCACGCAACCCTTTTTTTTGTTTTTATTTTCTAAAATATATTCTCTTTTTTTTTTTGAGAATATATTGAAAAAAAAAAAAAATGAATTTGATTGGGTAGGATACGTGATCTTAATGGGTTCCACATGCATGATCAGATTCATGGGAATTTGCAGTGGAAAACAATGTACCTCAGATCCTGGAGATCAAGGTTGCTATTGCAACTCACAACCATATGTGGATGTTTCTCCTTTGTCGTACACTTAGAGATATCACGTGACGGGGCCACGTACCAGTAATAAAGGTACTTGAAGATCATAAAATTATTCAGATGGTGGGCGTACTCAAGTAGTTGCCTACTTCTACAAACAGTATGAAGGCGTCCTCAAGGTCATTCCAATTCAGAAAATTAGATTGTTCGTAGTCTTTTAACATCCAAGGAGGCAACATAACAAATAAAAATAATCAAAATATATTCTATTTAAAACTCTTAAATATTTAATATATTTTGTATTATTCTTCCTAACATAATATTTTGATCCGACCTTTATTGAAAATTTGTCACTAGAGATGGGAAAGAGACAAACCTATATTACGAAGAGAGCAACATGGAAAAAGTCAATATGAAGAAACCATGCATCGGGAATTGGATCAGGATCAACTGCTACTTAAGCTCCTACCAACTGAAACTGCTGGCCCTGCGCTGGGGGTGCCCCTCCTCCGTCTCAACTCTCAAGAACTCTAGGAACTTCATAGGTACTGGTAGCCCATTCGGATTGTATAGCTATCGTTACATTATTAATCAATATTTACTGCCGGTCACCCTTTCATATTATTAGTATTTAGATTATAATTTTTATGTCACATTTTAAATTAGTTAAGTTTTAAATATTAACTAATTATTTTAAGTAGTTTTATTTAGTTAATATTTTTAAGCCTATTTCTTTGATTTTGATGAATTATTGAGGTATATTTTTGAATAAGAATGGGGAAGAAAAATAATTATGGTAGATTACTTTTGGAATTTTTTTTTTTAGGACAAAAAGTGGAGTGAAGGAATAGGAATGAGGTGGAGAAAGAGACTTGACTTTTCCCTCAACCAATCTCTTCTTTTCTTATTGATCTATGACTTATATTAGATATTAAAATCTAATCACTCATATTAAAAAATTAGTACAGTGTACTTCCGTGTTATAATTTTCAGACAATCTCTAACACCCAGGTACCGAACTGATAGTAAAAGAAAGGTATGCATGGAATGCATAGGGCTTAGGGAGGAGGACAACACTTGGGAGTTTGGATGGGTTCCGGGCTTGGCAGCTCCAAAAGAGGCTAACTTTAAGGTACATACTCGTTTTCTGGTTTTCTCTCGCCTTAATCATCAATTCCATTGTTATGGAATCAGTGGGTCATCGGTTTAACTGTCATGACTTACAGTGAGTTGCTTACTTGCCATTCCATACATTATGGAAAATACACCTAAAAGTTTCGGTCAAAGTTTGAGTAGCTAGATCATGACTGGTGGTGGAGAATATATATGTATACCAAACTTTAAATCATGTGTAGCTTAATCAAGATTACTGAATAAAGTTTTTTTTTTAAAAAAAGACTTAGATACTGCTTACATTGTGTGGTTTATTGTCCTTTGTCAAGCTCTACAGTGCAATCATGACTTTAGGTAATTTGTAGAATCCTTATCGATCATTAGATATTGAACCTAAGAGAGCATTGAAGGGACTTAAGATTAGGTCAAAGGAATGTGCAAATGATGGTGTGGATTGTATGTGAAATGATCAGCCATTGATCTCACTATTGATTGTTGGAGATCATCTATTCACCCTTGATTCCAAGGGGTTAATTAGTTATATATATCTTTGATTTGTTTAAGACGATTTTAGGAAGTTCTTTTATTTAGTGATCAACCTTGTAATTAGGTTGACAAATATTTGTATTTGGGAAGTTTATGTTTTTTCTTTTCTTAGATTTTTTTATTTTTTTTATAACTATGTATACTCTACTGTGAATAATGTAATAATTTTCAATCGAATTCTAAACTAATATAGCATCAAAGCATTCATTGTTCAATCATACACAACCTTCATTACAATATAACTTGTTCAATTTTTTTAGACCAGCCTTCATTGCTAGTTCTCTCATTCTTCCTATGTCATATACAAAAATCTTGTTCTTACACATCTTTGTCTTCTTTTTCTTATCTTGACTCCCCTCTGTTTGCATTTAGCAAATATGGCTAATCGTCTACCCAAAATCTTGCAAACAACTCTAGCAAATTCTCAAAGGGCAGCAAGGTCTTCCAAGCTAAGACCCTTCCTTCCACCAATGCTACTACCAAGGCAAGAGGAAATCCTCAAAATGCTGAGGAATAGCTTGTGATCTTTTATCCAAGATCATCATAAAAAATAAGGGGACCTTCAATCCTACTGCCTATTCATTTGTTCAATTTGGAATTCTTGGTAATTTTCTACTTTCAACCATTATTTTAAATTCAAGCTTATGAATCATTGATTCAAAAACCACTAATCACATGACCAAAGACTCAAACTATTTTATTTCTTATGAATTATGTTTTAGTAGTAAAAAAACTTAGGTTGCTAATAAATCATTTCTCATTGTTCATAGCAAAGGAAATGTTATATATCATTAGATATCAATCTTTTTATATTCTTCATGTGCCTAAATTGTCCTATAATTTATTGTTAAATAATAAACTATTAAAAACCAACAATTACGCTATAATTTTATATCCTACCTACTGTGTTTTTTATAATCAAATCTCAAGGAAGATGATTGGCAATGCTAAGTAGAAAAATGTCATTTACTACTTAGATACCAAGAAGAAGGAGACACCTCAACCCTATCAAATCAAGGGAGTTAAAAAAAAAAAAAAAAAGGAACCTTAGAACACTATTGGTTATATTACATGTAAGATTAGGGCACCATGATTTCCATTACATGAGGAAATTATACCCAATTCTAGGTAATAGTCTAGATTTTTCCAAACTCAAATATGAAATTTGTGAGTTGGCTAAAAATCAAAGGGTGTCATATCCCATTAGTGGTAAAAGAAGTGAAATTTCTTTCTTGATTATACATATTAATGCTTGGGTGCCCTCAAGGGCAACTTCTATTTCTAGTGCTAGATGGTTCCTTTGTCTTATTGATGACTATTGTAGGACTACTTGGATCTACTTACTAAAGAATAAATTTTGAAACTATTGCCATACTTGATATTTGTTTCTTAATGGTCTAAACACGATTTAACACTAAGATATATATTGTTAGATTTGATTAATGATGGGGAATACTTGAAATTTTTTTCTTGAAAAAGGGTGTTATTAGTTAATCAAGTTATGTAGACATTACCCAACAAAATGGAGTGGAAAAACATTAAAAAAAAAAAAAAAACATATTCTTAAGGTAGCTTAAGCCTTAATGCTTGCCATAAATGTTCCAAAACATTTCCTAAAAGATACAATCTTGACATCAACCTACCTTGTTGATAGGATGCCTTCAAAGGTACTCAATTTTCAAACTCCCATTGAAACATTGGAAGAATGTTATCTTTATCAATATGTATTCAATTATTTCCCATTGAAAGTCCTTGGAAGCATTATCTTTGTTTATGTCTCTAACAAAAATAGATCTAAGCTTGACTCGAAAGCCATTAAGTGCATTTTTCTTAGGATATTCTTCAACCCAAAAATGAACCATCCACTAACAAAAAGAAAATTTGTTACAATAGATGTAATTTTTTTTTTTTTTAACAACCATACTATACAAAGACTAACCTTTAGGGGGGAGCAAATGGGAGTAGAAGATCAGTCATAGAAACAATTAGTCTTATTACCAACACCAATTTGGAGCATTCAATAAAATAGAAAGAAATTGGAGAATTCTTTAGAGACCACTCACAATGATAGAAAGACAATGAAGATACAAGTGTATACCAAAAAATCTTGGGATCCATCTAGGTTGGTGGAATACACTAATTCTTCAAAGCAAAACCAATCATCAACTTTAAGATGAGGGTATGGTTTCTATACCCCTTGGATCCAAGAGTAATCATTCCAATCCTACTTCAATTTATACTCTTCTCTTTGATATTGATCTTGATATTCCTATAGTAATTAGTAAGGGTGTTAGAAGTTGCACCAAACACCCTTTGTCAAATTTTATTTCTTATCATAGGATTATCAGGACCTATAAGGCATTTACCTTTAATATAATTTAGATTCAATTTCAAAGAATTTTGAAGATGCTATTTTACACCAAAGTAGAAGAAAGCTATAGATAAGGAGATGAATGCTCTAAAGAAGAATGAGACTTGGGATATTGTTGATTTACCAAAAGGAAAACGACTAGTGAGATGCAAATGGTTTTTTTCAGTCAAATGCAAGGTGAATGGTTATGTGGAGAAATATAAGGCGTGATGTGTGGCCAAAAGGTGCACACATACGTTTGGTATAGATGACTAAGAAAATTTTGTTCTTGTGGAAAAGATGAACTCCATCATAAATCTACTTTCTTGTAATTAATTACAATTGGCCACAACGATAATTTAATGTCAAGAATGTCTTCTTAGATGCATGGAAATCTAGAATAAGGGATCTATATGGACCTTTCACCTAGTTTAGTAGAGAATAATGGAAGGAAATACAAGTTGAAAAAATCCTTATATGACTTGAAACAATCATTAATCCCAAAGTACTTTTTTCTGAAGCCTTGGATCTTGTTAAGCGCATGCTACTATTCCTAGGGTTACTAGATCGTATGTGCAATGGAAATAATTGATTTTAAAACAAAAATAGAATATAGTATTATTGATTATAAATGCTTACCCAAGATATGGATGTGTCCTAGATCAAATCCTTATCGTGAAGAATGTTGTCAAGTGTTGTGGTAGTCTTTAGTGATCTCACAAACTATTGATCTTTTTTCGCATGTCTTTTTCTTGAAGCTAGACATTTATATGGTGGGGATTTGAAGGGTGGAAGTTAAGGTTCTCTATAGAACATGTGAGGGAATAGTTAAGGCTAAACTTGTGTAGCCTTTGGGTACTTTCTTGTCACTCTAGAACATAAGCATATAATCTCTCATCTCCTAAGATACTTGAGTATATGCTCGATAACTATTCAATGTTTAGGGCCTGGATTTGACTAATATCTACTCACCATACCTACTATAAGCAAATATTTGGTATAATACATAACATCACATAGATAGGGCTACTTATGCATAAAGTATTGTTTGCATGCGCTCTTTATCCTTAAGTATCTTAGGACATTGATCTTGGGAAAAAGGAATTCCATGCTTGAAGGGTGGGAAACCCTTTTTGGAATCTTGCATCACATACTTGACCAAGGGTTTGTCAATGTAGGTGGCTTGAGACAACACTAGACAACTAGATTTTGATTGATGACAATAACCCTATACCATTACCAATGAGTAGAATGCCATCAAGATATAAGATCATAAAAACAATCATGCTTCCTTACACCTTTCTGTACACATAAGGTTCATTTTTGTTTTAACCAAAGTCAAATTTCCTTATCAAAACGTTTGTTCCATGAGTGAGATGTTATCTTTAATCCATTAATGAATTTATGCAACTTGAACATCATATTATCATGAACTTAGGTCATTCCTAAGCTCACGTGCAACACTTAGACAACTCAGACCACTTGATGCTACTAAGTCAACCTCTCCTTGATATTAACTCGCTATGCAACTTGGTAGATAGGATACACAACGAAGGCAACACTTAAGGAAAGATGTTTTCCATTCCACAAGAAAACTTTATAATACTAAGAAGCTCTCAATTTTCTTGGTGCCTTAGCTAAATAAGGTTATCTTCTATTTATAGGCATCCAAGGAACTCTTTGGAACTCATAAAGGTTCCTTGCATGTTCAGAATTCTCTAAAAACTCCTATACAAATCCTTTGTATAGATATTTACAAGAGATATTTGGAACTTTCTAAATAGCTCCAAACTCTTTTCTCATCTTCCACCTTTGTGTAGAGATGTGCGGATATCTCTATGCTTTTCTAAAACCTTCTACACTTTTCCACTAGTAGACAAGTATAGATTGCTTTAGGAGGTTCCAAAAACTATTTGCTCTCTTGTATAAGCTTAAGGGAGGGTCATTTAAGCAAGCTGTGACATTCTCCCTTACCTATGCCATAAACGTCCTCATCGTCCTTTCTACCTGAAACCACTCTATTTGCTACTAGAATTACCACAGTGAGTCCACAGGCTTCGAACTAGCCTCGCTCTCTAATAGTCCATTACATTTGACTAATTACATTATAGTAGGAGGCACACCTAGCCTCTTGATGATTCGGCCTGCGATGATATGATCTGCCTCTATATTATAAGAGGTAACGATGACTATAGGTGCACTCTTATAACCCTTAGCATGGATCATCCTTGTTTTCATGATAAGGCTTCAAGTAGCTCACATGGAAAACGAGATGAATCTTTAACCTTGGAGGTAACTCGAGCTTGTAGGACACTTTGCCAGCTTATCCTAGTATAGGAAAAGGGCTTTCATATCTTACAAGGCCTTTGTACACTAACTTTAGGGATTTGAACTGTTGAAGAAGGAGCTTAACAAGCATTAAGTCTCCCACTTAGTACTATGTGCGTTGTCTTTTCTTGCCATCTCACTTTTCATCTTCTTAACAGCTTTGTTCAAGTATGAGCAAGGTATGTTAGTTTGGTCTCACCGTACCTTAGTAAACTTGAAAACCATCATAATTTTTCTTGTGTAACCCATCGCCGCAATGCTAGGAGTCAATGGTTACTACCCCGTAGCTAACTCGAATTGTTTTATATTAGTCGTCTTACTCCTTTGTAAGTTAGAGAACTAATCCATATCTATCAACTTAGCTCAATCTTGTTGGTTGGTACTCACAAAGTGCCTTAAGTGTAACTCTACCAAAGCATTCACCCTTTTCATCCGCCCATCCATTTATGAGTGAAAGCTAGTAGAGAAATGAAAATTCAATCTCATCAATTTGAAGAGCTCTATCCAAAATTTCCTAGTGAAACACAGGTCACGATCACTGATGATGTGTTTAGGCAATCTCTAATACTTTACCACATGCTTTAGGAATAACCTCATTGTCTTTTCTACGATGCAATTCATAAAGGTTGCTATGAAAGTGGCATACTTAGAGAACATATCACCTACTACAATGATTGAACCATGATTTTTAGACTTAGGCAACCCAATAATGAAGTCCATGGTGACACTCTCCCATGGGTGCTCCGATAGGCCTTTAAGCTATTATGGTTCTACCTTGTTTTGTTGGCACAAAAAACAAATCCTCACATAAGCCTTAACCATGTCTTGTATCTGAGGTTAGTAACATGTTGACTCTAGTAGTGCCCTCATGTGTCTTTATCCAAGGCGCCCAACCCACTTAGCATCATGACTCTCCTTGATAAGACTCTTCCTTAAGTTCCCTTACTTGGGAACATGGAGTCGTTTCCCCTAATGTAGAGTAGGTCATCCTACACCAAAAACCATTTAGTTTTTTTCTCACGTGCCAAGGTGATAAGACTCGTAGCCATTGAATCATGTCGAATCTCTTTTTTCAGAAGATCTACTAACTCCTTTTAGGGCTGGCTAGTCATGGATGCTAGCTCTACCTTATAGTTAGGAGTGTTAACCACATGCATGATTTGCACTCTTTGGCTTATACTCTAGTATATAATTGAACTTGGCTAAGAAGTCTTGTTACCTTACTTTCTTGAGGCTCAATTTCTTTTGTGTTTGGAAGTAGTTAGTGACAACATAATCAATCTTCACTACAAAGTGAGACCTTAATAAGTATTGCTTTTAGGTGCATAAGCAATGGACTATGTCAGTCATCTTCTTCTCTTACACAATATACCGTTTCTCAAAATTTGGTTTTTTTTTATAATCCCAAGCTAACCATTCAAATTGAAGTATCAAAATTTAAGAGCTTTTAATAGATCCAATATCTAAAAGTAAAAAGGATATTTGTCAAGCAATATTCATTGTTGGTGTTGATTTTTCAAGACAATTATCATGCATGTTGTTTTTCACAAACACATTTTGTGATATCCTACATTAGATAGGAAAAAAATGTTATTGACATTATATATGTAGTGAAATTATCTTAACTAGGTAAACGTGTTTTGAAGCTGTAAGGGTTTATTTGACCTAGGGCAAATGATATTTTAGATTGTTCCAAATAGAATCAAAGTCAATTGAGTGTCTATCCATTTGGCCTTACAATACTATGAGACATGATGAAGATATTGTACGTAATTGTATAGGGAATGATTATAATATCTTGTGTACGATAGGAAAAAGAATATGACACTTATACATGCAGTGAACTTTTTTTAATCATATAAACGCATTTTAAAATCGCGATAACTCATTATGCCTAGAACAATTAATATCTACATGAGATGAAATGGTTCATCATAGTCAATCATTGAGCTTGATGTGGGATTTTGAGTAAGTGCTCTAAGTGTTCTTAGTGGCCCTGTAATTTTGTAGGATACAACAAGGATATGTTTGCTTAGATAGGTGATTGTGATGGAATATTCAAGTGGATTTTGATAGAACATCGAATATGAGAAGAAGTTCTTAATACTATGTATATATAGCAAATTTTTCCAAATTGGGTGGATACATTGTAAAGTTGTGGGGGTCATGAGACCTATTGAGCCAAGAGTGGGCAATGTCCACAAGTAAGGGAAACAATCATTATAAATGGTATTAGAACTAATCTTTGACCCTAATGTGGAATTATGTCTTTCCAATCCCACAAGGAATGTCTATCTAATTGTTTTATCTCATAGTCTCATGGGGCGTAAAGAAGGCATTGTACCTACATGAGAGGTGATTATGATATCTCACATTAATTAGGAGAAAAAGTTTATAATACTATATATGTAGTGTATTTATCTTAAACATATAGAGTCATTTTAAAACCATGATTCCCATTAAGCCTAGAGCGGGTCATTACATATCTACATAGATGTTGATTAGGGTATGGATTCTACTTGGGACTTCATTTTTTGAAAAGCGGATAAGAGGCTAAGTCTATATAGCTAAGGGTATAGTAGATCTGGGGTGATAACATTGATTCTCAACTTTAATTTTTTATGTGCTCAAGTCCCAACAATTGCATTTTGCACGAACTTTGTAAATTTACCAAAATTGAGTGGAAACACCTCACACATGGAAAATATAAATAAACTAGACATTTCAAGATAGCTCAAAGCAATTGTTATGTGATGTGAATCGCACAAAAATACTCTAGTAGTGTACATGCTCTCCAATATACATGTTGAAGTACTATGAATAAAATACAATTTCTGGTATTAGTTAGGTACAAGTAAGACTTCGATATAAAGAAATAAGATTATACCAAAATATAAAGAAATGAATTTTTTTTTTTTTCACATATGACCATCTTTCATGGGGTACCACATTTTGGTGTTGTAGCAAAAGCAAAATGCAATACTTAGCCTTTTTTTTTAAATAGAAGAAAAGAAATGGAAATAAAAGAAAAATGAAAAAAGAAAAAAATTCTCTAAAGCAACTTGCGCTAAGACTTAAAAAGAATTTTAAAGTTGTTTGTTTTATAAGGTTGAAGACAATTTATTTAACTCATAACAACTGACCTAACATTTATTAGCATTCAAATACAAATATGTTCATCATAACAGACGTGGCTACGTGTTCATGAGCCTATGCACGTATTATGGTTTGAATTATAACATATGTGGTTATGTGTTCATTAAGATATGCATGTGTTGTGGGTGGAGCCCAAGAGACTATGGGAGTCTGGGCTTTTAGGCCTCGGAGGTATAAACACCATTTAGTATTGAGGAAAATTGACTTGGAGTCAGCCTTGGCCTTGGGTTAGCCAAGTGAGAAGGATCAAGCCTGGCACCCAAGAACCAGGCTGGGCCTGCTCTTTTTAAATGGGAAACCAATCCCATTATAATATTTTCTGTTGAAATTTTCAAGAGCTAGATGAACCTTGGGTATACGTCTCTTAACCCTATTCCAAACCTTCAAACTATCAGAGCTTCCTTGGAATTCTATAAACCCTGTCACAAACTCAAAGGTTTCATGCTCTCCTTCAATTCCTTGGGCTTCCATCGCTGCAGAACCAGCATGAACTTTAAGGACAGATGTTAGTTAACCTTGAGAAAGCTCATAGAGTACTTCGGGAGAAAATTGTTAATCCCCTAATAATTGGTAGTTTGCTGTTGTAGACATGAAAATCAGTAATTGCAGTGTTTATGCTGATGTTTGAGGATCATAGCATCCTTAGAATACTGGGGGAAATCAGAGGATAAAACTCTTGGACAATTGACATAAAGATACACTAGATTTTATTGTGGTTCAATTAAACATGCTTACATCCATAGATAAGAAAGAATGACTTCACAATACTATAAAACATATTATAAAGGATAGAAACTAAATACAATTATTGGGTTTCTAAAACATCTCATGTTTCTCCACTCCTTGCATCATACTCTAAACCATGAATGTCTTCACTTTATTATCTCCTATTCTTCCTCGCATCTCTCTTTATAAACCCATCTCCATCTTATGACCTTTTCCTCTCATGACAAAATATTTATAAAAATTTTTTTAGTAACTTTTCTTATTCTATAACGAAATCTAATATATCAATTTTGGGAATATACAATATTCTTTATAAAATAGAATTTATACTAACTAGGAATTTAGGATACTCCAACACAGTAAAGACATATATACCTAAACTAAATTATTCAAAATGAATTCAAGAAAACATTACAACAAATTTCACCTTTCAAATATAAGGCTTTTATAACATTCTCCTATGCATCAAGTTAGTCCATGATAGTCATACACCTTTTAATACCATAAACCAAATGTTGTAAATAACTTATTGTAATTTTCTTCATTTAACCAAATCTTGTAATTTTAATACCATAGTCATACACCTTTTAATACCATAAACCAAATCTTCATTAATATTTTCTAAGATAGAAAACTGTCTTTTTGTTCTAAAAAATAGAAAACCATTTTCAAGAACAAGCCCCTAGTCTTCTTTCTTATTGTATCCAAAGAAAATGTTAATTCCTAAAGAGTCTCTTTTTGATCCATTAAGAAATTGCCTACTGTGCTCATGGCTAGATCGAATGCTTTCGAATAGGAAAGGATACACCATTGGAGACCACCGCTTTCTCAATCGAAAATGGAAAATTAGCATGGATAATGTGTGAAACAACTTAGCAAGAGTCAAAGAATGATTTCAGTAATCGAACAAGGCCACAGTTCAGCCCTACAAAACAAAACAAAAACACAAAAAAAAAAAATTAATAAATCCAAGAATGGCACAGCAAGAAACCGAAGATTGTCTAAACTGGAGAAGTAGTGAAATTTGAATGCATACCTTAAAGAATATATTTTGGGAGCAACCTCAACATGGTGAAAGCACTTAAAAAGGCAATAAGAAGCCTGTTTTCATCAACAGAATTATCTGTTGGTAACACAAGTGAAAGGTTCCTAACGGGCTTTTTTTTTTCTTAAGAAAATAAACTCTTGATATTGAAACAAACACTCAATCTCACAGCACAAACCAAGGAGAAGATCAAGCCTGAATCCATGAAAGACTATTGGAAAATATCAAGTCCCTACACACAAACCAAGTTGCATTTATGAAGTGAACCAAAACAAAAGACCCAAACAAAGAGCAATGGATTTTAAATCATAGCTTACTTACATCTTGGCTTTTTGCAAAATATGAATGAAGAAACTATCAACATGATCCACAGAGGGGATACAACTTATTCAATATGGAGTGCAATGCATGACTAGTTGTTACCTAACATTGAGGATACTGAGGCTTAACACAGGCAGCTTTAAAAAGAGAGAGAGATCAGTAAGAACAGAGTGAAGCAGCTTTAGCAAGACATGCTTTCCTTCTTTGAATAAAGAATCTTCTTCTCCTTCTTCTAATCTTTTAATTATAACTTTTCATAATCTTGATGAATGCTTTTCCAGAAAATCAAGGTGAGATCTTCAATGCCTTAGTTACCTAGTACTACTCCTAAAATATCTTGTCTAGTTTACCTTGATAATAAACCCCAAGAACTTGTAAACTTTCTACATAATCCTACCCCTCCCATTCTCCCAATATTTGCTTTCACACCCCTTCCTTAAATATTTCACCAACTTCGTCAAATGACCCTACTTCCCTTTCCAAGCCTCATCTGCTCACGGATACTCTCAACCTACCACACATAATTCCCCAATATCCCTTAACACCTCTACATCCCATGATCCTAGTACAATTGTCCTTGACTAGCCCATATTTCCTCCCATCAATGACCCCCATGTGACACACGTCCCTCATTATATCTCAAGGATTATATTTGTCCAACCATAGGCTCACATAATGCTTTCCTCGTTTCAACAAACTAACCAATGACTCTCAAGACCTCCCTCAAGTTTCAAAATTGGACAGATGCCATGCAACGAGAGATTGACACATTCCACCATCATCACTCTTGGACAATAGTGACAAGACAATGCAATGCCAACATTGTTGGTAGCAAGTGGGTCTATTAAACCAAATTCAAAGAGGATGGCAACATAGATCCCACTTCAATGCACATTTGGTCGCTAAGAGATATACTCAAATTCCCTGCAGACTTGACTATAGTGGAACTTTCAGCCCTTTTGTCAAAGCAACAACCATCCGAGTTGTCCTCTCCCTTGCTGTGCACTTCCAATGGCCTCTCAAACAACTCAATGTCAAGAATTCCTTTCTCAACAGTGTTCTTCATGAATGGGTTTTCATAGAACAATCTCCTAGTTTTGGTGAATTCAAGATACCCTAATCATGTTTGCCTTCAACACAAATCTCTTTATGAACTGAAACAAGCATCACTCAGCTGCACAAGAAATTTCCAAAAGATACTTTCAGCAATATTAATTGTTGGTATTGCTGTTTGAGATATCAAACCAGGAATCTCATACAACTTGTATCTACTGAAATTATGCTTAAACTAACGTACTTAAGATCCTGGGCCTAAACTGATAAAAACAATGACATTAACAATTTTCATCTTGACATCTAAAGCATAACCCATCTTTATAGAGCCATGCCAAATAATTCAGCCAAATAATTCAACAAACACTACAGATTATGGGGAAAGACCTAAATTTACATAGATTGTTCTAATATTTAGGAAGTTTTTAAATCAAGTTTTAACTTTCCAACATGTCCCCTTAAACTCCTTTTACATTCTTCTTTGTCTTGTATACTCATCTTATTTCAATTATTTTTTTATTGATGCCTTCTATTTTTCAAACAAATTAGGATTTTACCCATGCCTTTTATTGGAATTTTGGATGCATCTTTAAAAATAACATGGTCACTTCTTATTCATCAAGTTCCATAAACATGTTTTTGAAACCAAACATATGATTGTTTGCTCCGGTGTCAAGATACCACATATTTTGCTCTTCACTTTCTCCTTTATATGTCAACAATATAGTAGGTTCTTCTTGATCTTTCTCTTCAATATAATTGGCTTGTCTTTCCATATAATTAGTAGAACTTCTACATTCATAAGTATAATGATCATATTTGTTACAATTATAACATTAAATTTAGAATTTATCATACATTTCCCTTTCATTTAGAATTTAAATCAAGTTATCCTTCACACCCTTTTGAGCAATATGAGTTTTAGCTTGTTCCTTTATTATTTGATGAATTGAAACTACCTCCTACTCTACCACATTCATGACCATATCTATGATTATTTTGGCCTCTTTCATAAAAGTTTTTGTCATTCTCTTTTAATGTAAGTTTTGTTTGGAGAACTTGTTTTAATTTTTCTTGGTTCTTCCTTTTTAATCTCCCTTCATCAGCTTGCAATGATTTCATAAGATGATTAATGATCATATAATCTAAATCTTTAGATTTTTCAATAACCACAAAAATATAATCAAACCTCAAATCTAAAGATCAAAATATTTTTTCAATCACATGAGTATCATTTAAAATCTCACTATTTCTTTTTAATAAATTCACAATAGTCAATACTTTGGAAAAATAACCAAAAATCAATTCTGATTCTTTCATATTCAAACCTTTAAATTATTTTCTAAGAGTTTAAAGACGAACTTTTCATACCTTATCAACTTTGTGAATTTTGTAGTATCTCTCAAATTTGCTTGAGGGTGGTTGTACCTGAAATCTTAGCAAAAGTACTTTCATTCATTCCTTGATAGATGATGGTGAAAACTTTCTTGTCTTTGTTCCTTGTATTTTTCAAAAAATTCCTTTGATTTCGAGATAGAGTGGTTTCATCTTATAGCTCTTTGCAGCTGTTTCTATAACTTCTAATGCATCTCATGAACTAAGCAAAACCTTCATCTTGATACTTCAATTATCGTAATTTTCTTTGTTGAGTTGGGGGACTTGAAATGGAGACATCCCATTTGTCATATTTTTTGTATCGATTTAATACTAATTTGTTGGAATAATAAGGTTGATAGAGAAACAAAAACAATTATAATCTCTTATTTATAAATATTCATATTTAACTAAATAGAAATTAAAATAACTACTTAAAATAAAATATTCCCCCTTAACTTTTAAAAACTGACTCTAATTCTAATATTTAGAAAATCTCTCAATCAAAATTAACTTTCCAACATCAGTATCTTCTCATCTGGATGAGTCATAAAGTGGAACTCATTGTAATATATGGGTTAAGGAACTCATTAGAAGGCAGCATTGTAGCTTAGCCTACTGGCTTTACTAGAAAGCTCGTGCTTGCTAGGAAGATCCGGTCTCTAGAATGAAGTCTCGTACTCGTATATCTTGGCCTTTCTACAGAGATCATACTTCCAGAATTCCACCCATTTCCTTCTGTAGATGGCCACACGAATATGGTTACTTTATTCTAATTCGTCTTCTCTGGCCAACTTCCAAGGGACCTGGGGATTTTTTGGCAATTTCTTTTAATAAAAAAAATTAGTGAACTTTGTACATGGGTTTGGACAGGCGGTTGTACATGGCTTTCCTACTGGGGTCCTGTGATGGCGAACTTCCGCAAATTTCGTGGAAATTTGCAGGCTTGGTTCTATGTGAACTCGGAAATACACTCGGAGAATGAGTTCAATCTCTTCCTTTGAAGTACTCCAACTTGGTACATTCTGACACCAATACTTTAAATGCATGTGTTTAGGCTAGTTATCTGGTTAACAAACTCAATCATTGTCCTATTGCACTATTCTCTTGATGCTGGAGTCCCAAATTTGATCAGTCGTTTAACACTGAAGATCAGTAATCTCACCATATACTACTCCAAAAACTCAAGTCGTTGGTTAGAATACTGTTTTTCCTTTTTACATCAACTCCTTAGGTGTTATGGAGGTATGAATGAGCAAGAAAGTTCATTTAAAAAACAAAAAGAAAAAGAAAAAAAAAGATATATTTTCTCAAATTTTCATTGTGAATTCAATGATGCCTTGCCCATTCAAGATTAATCCATGGCCAAAAGAGCTTGACACATCTTCTGGTGCTCACCATTAATATTGCACCCAAGTCCCTTCCCTTTATTCAAATCTGGCTATAGGTACACGCGGCCATGTTTGATTAGTGGTATCAAAGCTTGCTGCAACACTACACTCCGCCTCTATCTGATCACTTTATTGTAAGACCTATCCTCAAAGATCCTTTTATCTTTAGGTAAAACTTGTATGAATTTAATTTAGTTTTTTGGGGACAGACATATTTTTTGTGGTCCTCCCTTGAAGGAGGTGCCTGATGAGTGAAAAAGATTAGAAAATGACAGAATGGATAAAGAGACTTTAGGTCAGCTGGCTAGGTGCATGAACCAAGATTGTCTGGTACAATAATTTTCTTGCACTACATGAAACAAATGATCATATCTCAAACCAAGTCCTGCCTTTCCATCCAACTAAAGAGTCACCACTTTCACTTCCGCAATTGGCCAACCACTCAAAAACATTAGCCATTTTCCATTACCTTTTGGCCCAGCTTGCCCTGACTGCACTCAAATCACTGCCTTTAATGGAGCTTCTAAAAATCTTTTAGAATCTTTCTCCTCGTGGAAATACATTTCTTTGTTTGTTTGTTTGTTTGTTTTTTCAGGGTGAGATTTGAAGCAACTGTAGCTTCCCTTTCTGCCCCACTCATTTGGACTTCTCCACTTAGGGTTTCTGAGATAGTGGATTGGAAGATTTCTCTCTAGGGTTTCTCGGGAAGTAGTTCAGAGTGTCTGTCTGCTGCTTTTCCTAACATTAATGAATATTCTTGATCGGTTTGCAGAGACAATGATTTTTTAAAGAAAATTAGAGAAACAACAGCAAGCACATTTCTGTTTGCCTCTCCAAGATTTCAGAGGTAGGCCGGACTGTATCTCTCTTTCTAGAGGTTGGTCTGGAAAGCTTTCTCCTACTTGTAGGGTTCAGTTAACTGCTAGGTTTGATTTCTGATCCAGTGCCCTTTTTCCTTTGGGGTTTTCCTTTTTGCATCAAGCTTCTGATGAATTAGATCTGGGGGAGCGCAAGGATAGAGGAAGAGGAGGAAGAGGGATAAAAATTTGGTAGGGAATAGCAATTTTGAAACTCAGAAGAAGAGAGATTTCACAGCTTTCAAAGCAGTACTGGTATTTTAGGGTTTGTAGGGTAAGTTTTTTCTCTCTTTATTTTCCAATAAATTTTATGAGCTAGTTGAATCACTCCACATAAGTTACCTCTCTCCCTCTCTTTGAAAATCAGTGAATATATCCACAACTTCGAAGCAGTAGGATGGTCCCTTAGGGTTCTTTTTTTCCTGTTTTCATTTATATATACATTTATTTGTGGTTGGGGAGCAAGGTGATCAATCACTTCAGACCAATCTCAGAATGTAGTAATATTTTTTCATTCTTTTGTTTGTTCAATTCATTATCGGTCATCTACCAAAAAAATATAGATGTGCTTTTATCCGTTCAAACATATGAACCGATTTTCTGATTTCTTGCACCCAAAAAGGAAAAATTTTAGATTCCATTACTTCCTTCATGGTGTTCTTGTCTGAGTTCTAGAAATACTCACATTATTTTTTGAAGAGGATTCCTAGTGCTTCCTGGTGCTGTAGATCTCGTCCATGTTCACATGGCAAGCCCTCATCTTCCTTTTTCTGCTGGAGAGAGAGAGAGAGAGATGGGGAATCAGAGAGAGACTGAGAGAGACCAGATGAGGACAAAGTGTACCACAAGCTTGAGGAGTTCCGGTGTGTGGCGTAAAACAACACGGCAGCTTTAGAGGGAGAGAAAGGACAAATGCCAACGTTCCGCACCAGAAGCTTGTGGAATCACTGTCTGTTGGATAAAACAACAGAGGCAGCACCCCTCCCTTTCTCTCTCTCTCTCTCTCTCTCTCTCTCTCTCTAATCAACCAAAGTCTCAGGGTTTGAAGTTGAGATGGCAACTTCTATGTGCAGTTAGGGCTTCCTCGAGCTATTTGTTTGTTCTCATCCTTCACAAATTAATGCTATAATTTTGATGTGATCTTTGAGATTGTTAGGTTTACAGAGAAAGGATAGAAAAATGAGAGCATATTATTCCTTTGTGATTAATTGTATTATATACTGGCTACCAAAAATACATAGGTCAAGGTCAACAAGTATTCCTTTCAAATTAAGATAATCCTTATACACGCCACATGTCATAAATCAGTGGTATGGCATGTAAAATATCACGTAACCTCGCTCTACAAATGACAGATCTGTGGCTTTACGTGTTTCTCTTCCACTTGGTGACATTTTCTTCATATTTCCAAGACCTAATTGTCATCTCTTTCCATACATAGCAATTTTACACTCCTAATAGTGCCCATTACCATGCCCAAGGGTTACCTTTTGGTATGTAAAATTTGAGGAGAGATGTAAGAAAAAAAAAAGGAAAAAGGAAAGAAAAAATAGATTTAGAATTAATAAATTATATATATTATATAAAGTTTAAATAATTTTAAAATATATGAATTTTTAATCAATTCTAATTATGTTTTGTATTTTTTTATAGTAAAATCATAATTTTTTTTTCCTTTTTTGTTATCCTAAACATTTTTCGGCACCAAACATAATCAAAATGAAATTCTTAAATGTACACTAACCAAAATATTCATTTGCCTATTGGTTGGGTCAGTGCGGGGTTCAATTCTTAAGCTTTCTTAGTTATTCGGAAATGATTTCATCTCTACTTTGCTATGCGCATGCATTTTAGTTAGGGTTTTGTGAATTTTATCATGCCCACTTTTTTCTCTCTCTTTCAAGATAGGGGTTGCATGAGCCTTTTTTGTTGTGGCTGCAGAGTTTGTGACTTGAAAGATTAACGAATTTGAAAGGATATGTTTCCCCATACTTAGACTAGCTAGCCAAAAGGCAACCTAGCTTCTTTTAATCAAGCCAGACCTATCTGTGATGGGTAAACTGCATAACTCAATATATACTGTAGCATTAATTGAAAGGTTGTGTACATCATCTTTTAAGAATTTATAGAGCAGGAATGAAACCTGGTTCATGGTTACATAAACAACAAAAAATGAATGGAAATAATTTTCCCAAATTAAACAAGATCTTCGCCTTGTTTTTCTTACATCTCCAGGATGCAGGATGTGTGAACCAAATTGCCAAGTTGTATTTGCTTCATAAAACTTTGATATGTAGAGATCATACCTTGCTGTATATATTATTTACTGACTTCAGTGATGAAAACTAGCTTCCCTTCTCATGCAATCACATCCTTTTGACACCAAAGTTTTAGTTCAACATTGATCCACCTTGGAACTTTTTCAAATAGTCAACACACCAAGCCGCTTGAAGTCTTTCATATAAGCCAAAAGACTCTTCGCTATCAACAGGCAGCCTAATTAAGATTGTCCATGAAATAAGAATAAATTTGCACACCAACCACTGCATAAAAGCAATTGAAAATTG